>NC_081432.1:17993141-18279470 GCF_949786415.1 Peromyscus eremicus | reverse complement strand
CATCTCTAAACCAGGTCGATTTCCTTCATCTTTTAGGCTGTTTTCAGAAGCCAGAGAACCCGGAAGGTTCAGAGAACCACACATGTAGAACAGAGGTGCGCCTAGCATCCTGATCACACAAGCCTACATACAGTCTTGTGAAGAGGGGTCTTCGGTTCTTCATTGGTCAGGCGCTGGAATGTTCTAGGTATGCGCGGGCCAACCCAGCATTGCTGAACATGCAAATGCAAATCTTTCCTTGTCTTTGTGCAGAAGTACTTGCATTATGTGTTGTTGGTTTTTTTTTTTTTTTGGACGGGGTATTATTATACCTGACTGGGCCATCTTTAAGGGTAGGGCCATTGGATTTACCTCTCATCTGCATAACACTAGGGAAGGTAGCCTTGTGTAACCTGAATTTGTTGAATGAACAAATGACTAATGGAAACACAAATGCCCACATACTCCTCACATCCGCACGAGAGGAACCTGCCAATCGGATCACGTGATACATGTGTCACCCTGGGAATTTTTAACACTTTACATCTGATGCTCTGGCCACATAAGCTTGTGGCCTGAGGTAACACTGGAACAACAAAGACAAGCCCAAGGTTTGGGGGCTCCTGACGACCGTCAAACCACTGCCTTCACCATAGCCTTACCCCACATGTCACAGGGGCGGTGGCGGCGGCGGCGCATGAGGAACTGGCAACCAGTCCCCCTGTAATGCAACAGAAGACCTTTTGGGTTCTTAAGACCCCCAGTAGAGCTCTGTGATTGAGGCCCTTGGCAAATAACGAAGATTCTGGCTCCCGGGCTATGTCTGAAATTTTCCTCTATGGCAGAGAAAGACGTCATTCCCTAGACCAGTGATGATAAGTGAAGGCCATGCTGTAGTGGTCGAGGTGAAGTGGAACTTTGCATTTCATTCACTTACTCGAGAAACGTCCCTCTACCTTCTAGCCATCCTGGAGACTATGTTTACTCCCTTCTGGAAGGCCAGTGTCAAAACCAAGATCCCGAGCCTCAACCTGGAGCGAGCCTCTGCTTAAGAGAAGAGTGACCTCTCGGGTCGAAGCTTTGCTCTTTCCAGTTCCGAATAGAGCAAGTGACATTGTAAAGCTGTCCACATTCCAGCTACTTTCACTTGTACGTGTAACTGGAATCCCAGCGTAGTCCGCCTGGGTCCTCAGAGCTCAGGAAGTGGCTTTGCTGTTGTTTGTTTGTTTCTTAAGGTTTTATTTTGATGCTGGAGAGATGTCTCGACAGTTAAAAGAGTGCAAACTCCTCTTACGGAGGACCTATGTTCAGTCCTCAGCACCCACATCCAGTGGCCTACAGCCTCCTGTAACTCCAGCTCCAGGGGATCTGATGCCCTCTCCTGGCTTCTGAGGGACTTGCACTCCCTCACACACCTACACACAGGAGATCCTCTGGTGGACCAGCAAGACCTCTTAATCACTGAACCATCTCTTCAGCCCCTCAGTAATTGTGTTTTGCATGAATGCCCTCAACATTACCTTCGTTAAGACAATAATGCCTCCTTCTTCCTTGGTACTTTCTGAGTGCCGGCCATGGCTGTGCCCTCCAATAGTTAACTCCTCTAAAACTCACAGCAAACCATTATCATCATCCCCATTCTACAGATCAGGAAACTGAGACAGAGGGGAAGTCAGCATTCTCAGACCACACAACTGATTATCAGCAACAGGATTGCTACCCAGGCAATTGCCATTTTCCCAGGGTCCTAGTCTCTTTCCTAAGCTCTCTCTGTGTGCCCACACGTTCACACCACCTCTTAATGAGTACACAGATTAACCCCGACAGCAGTCGACAACAAGCTCTGGACAGCCCCAAACACCCTCAGACACCGTCTGCTTCTGTGAGCCTAGCGTGCATCCAGCCTCTCATGGACTCACAGACAGCAGGGGCCCCTTCAGGTCTGACTAAGCAATGGGCGACAAGACTCCCATCCAACCCATGAAGACCAGTCAAACTTTGGTCAAAGTGTCATGCCCATGTCCCTTTTACAGTGGTGGTGATGGTGGTAAGTTTCTGGCTGATGGGTGAGAGATCTCTGTGGTTGAAACCAACAACCAAAATCCTTTTCTTCTCCAATTGTCCATCTGTCCATCTTCCTCAGGGCCAATTAAAGAGTGCTCGCTTTAAGCAGCCCGCAGCTGCTTTTCCAAACATTAACCCCCTAAGAAGCAAGCTACCTCCATGTTCAGGGACACTCTGACATCGAATCCCTGCTAATGACATTGTTTTCTTTTGTTAACCATTTCTTATCCGTGTAGGACAGTGTATCTTCATGACAGTAGAGTACAACAGTTTTTCCTTACTTTCTTTTTTCTTAAAGGGTCAGCTTACTCAAAATGAATGAATGAATGAATGAATGAATAAATAAATAAATAAATAAATAAATAAATAAATAAGAGCAGGTGTTTGCAGGCAGTCGCTTCTGCTATGGGTTCAGACAAGTTATATGTGGTCAGGCAGCTCAGGTGTGGGAGACTCATGTCAGCCCAGATTCTTAAAATAATAATAAAACAACGATATGTAACCAGTGACTGGCAAGCTGGCAAAGCCAATGGCTTTTGGCTTAGACGTTGCTCCCCCCCCCCCCCCCCCCCCCCCCCCCCGCTGCGTTCTTCCTCTCATGGCCATCTTTTTTTTAAAATGCCATTTATGTGCTCTTGGAGTCCCCCAAAGACAACGGGTCTAAAAGCTGGATTGATTCATCAGCAAGGCAACAACCTTTTCTTCCATTTTGCAGAGGGGCTTTCCCCTGTTCCGCCCCCCATCCCCCCCCCACCCCTACCCCCCCACCCCCCCACCCCCCGCCCAATGCAGTTACATATCCATTAGAGAAGTTCTTTGTGAGGTCTACTGATACATAGGGTCTTACTGGCCAGGAAGACCTGGAAATAGGGCAATGAAAAAAGCAAACATCATTTTCCTAAGAGTGGACCCCCAGGGGTCGATGTCTACAGGAGGTGAGTGGAGCATTAACTCCTTGAAATTTTCAAGTTGTGAATGTGTATTTTAAATATGAGCCAGAAAGCAAAGCCCACTGGTGGAAGTCTTAAGTCCTGGCCGATATTGTTCTATGCCAGCTCTCTGTTCCCGAGAATATGCTGCATTTCTGCAATGCCTTTCCTCTGAGCACAGTGAGGTGCTGGGTCTTTTTCTCTACAGACAATAATCTTAAAATACCCTGGCAAGTTTCAGCATGGAGTATTGCTCTTTCTGGAAGGAAAAAAAAAGAGAGAAAGAAAAAAAAAGAAAAAAGAAACCTCCCCTAATTTAGTTATCATTTACCGCGTTCTATTTTCAATGTTTCCCTTTTGACTATTTAGAAACTTCCTCTTTCAGTCTAGCAAAAATAGGATGAATGTTTTTAGTTATTAATGTATGAGTCAAAGATGTAGAAACCAGGAATGGCAGAACACTTGATCAAAGCCACTCCTAAAATTTATGGGCGTAATAAAAGAAAGGCATTTCGCAGATAATCTCTTACAGAATTTCAGTTTTTAAATACTTGGGGGAAAAACAAAAACATCCTAAAAGCTCTCAGGCCTCCTCGTGGCTTTACCACTGAGCCAACATTTTAACATAAGAATTCATAAATGATTCCCTGAGATTTTTTTTTTTTTTAACTTCAAAACCCAGTAAGTATCCTTCCATGGAGGGCATGTTTGTCCTCCCCGCCTATTTACATGGTTGACGCTTTCTTTGAATTGACCAAACATGATTGCCACATAAAGTTAGGACTCTTCGGGTTTATTTTTATTCTGGTTTTCCATAAACAGCCCTCCATGCCCAGTAGGAAACACTTGAGATGGACCGCCTGACCTATGAGCACCCAGGGCCATTCCCAGGCACAAGCTGGTCTTACAGGAACACTTGAACTTTGACGAATGGCAAGCCGCAGGTAGAGCTGTACATCACCAGGGCTCTGGCGCTCGGTCATTTCGCTGGTAGTTCCTTTTAAAATGGTTTCCCTCAATAAAGGCATTAGAAGGAGAAACCCAGAGATAAGGGCCCAGATTCTAGGGCCAGATTTAAAAGCTACCACCACTTTCAAAAGCCACCAAGATCATATCGCCTGGAACAACCGCAGGTCACATGCCCTGGATGAATTGTCTTGTGGTCATACTGGCTGGTAACTGGTCTCATGGAGAACTGGGCTGTGAGTTTCCTAGGCACTGCAGCCCCAGCTACGTTCCACTGATGCTGGCACTCACTACAATTTAGCTTTTCCACTGAACCCTGGGCTCGCCAGATTCATGTTCCTCTGCTTTCCCAGAGGATGAGCAGTTGTTTAGTTAGAAAGAGGATGAGAAAATAAACCAATAAAAATAAAGCCGGTATTATGAGACCCAGACCACGTTGGCTCTTTGTTAAAATAACCCGGATCACTCTGTGTCACTAAATAGAGTGGAGTGTATGAGTGTGCACCCTCTACCTGGACTGACTGGGCGGCTGGAAGTCCCAAACAGCCATGGCCTTCACTGACTGCTCAGCAAACCATGTAAGTAAACACTCTTGCAATCTCATCCAAAACATGCCCTGGTCTTACTCACTCTTGGTTCATACTCCTGAATGCTGGGCCATTGTTAATGCCTCGGATCAACGTATTAGTAATTTCACAGGCATGTGATTTGCATAGCTATTTCCTGATACACCCTCTCTCTCTGCCCTGGAGGTCTTCATTTCTCAGAAACACTTAAAAACACAGATTATTTCACTGTGGCCCTTCCCCCACCCCATAAATGGAACAGGGCTTGCTAGCTCATCTGTATTGCTAATTGGTTTGAGACCATGTGACTCCATGTACTCCTGCATTTAAAAACAAGCAAGCCTTTTTACTCGTCAGGGCTTATCATTAGAAATAAGCTGATTTCTATCTAGTCTGGTTTCCCTGGGAGACAGATACAAATGGTCGGGCATGATCTAGATACAATTTAAAATCATCATGTGGATTCTCCAATCTCCAAGTGTACTCTAGAGAAAGATGAACACAGGACACTGGCTAAGAAATGGGTTGTGTGGGCTTCTTACCGTCTTTGGAGGAAACTGGAGAACTCTGAGGTCTGCCTGGCTGTGGAGCTGGGAGAGATTCTAGGCTGTTAGAGGCTAGACCCTTTAGAGAGAAGGTTCTGGAAGTAGGAAAGGAGTTTGAAATCCATGTCGGACCTTGAATAGTCTCACATGCTCCCTCTGGTCTGTGTTGGCCATTCACAGGTCTTTGAGAGGAAAACTATTCCTGATGGAAGACTCTGTGGGCGCTCTCAGGGGTGGTAAGGTGTGTCTCAGAGTTGTTTGGGGGAAAATGTATTTAACTCTCAGGTAACAAGGTAGTTAGTTCACTATGGCCAGGATGTGACCCAGGCCTTTGGTTTTCCTCATAGTTTTCCCAAGGTTCAGGAACCCACCCGTGGAAAGACTCTTCCGCCTCAGAATGTTCCAGACTTTTAGAGAGGTGCCACGACAGAGAAGACACCCATAGGTATAGCTGGGTTCGGCGTACTGACAGCATGATTTAGGCCTTCCTGTTGAACTCAGTCTCTGGCTCCCCATCCTCACATCATCCCCTGCCTCAGAGTCTTGTAACAAACTCTCAGACCCAGCAATGCCAAGAGCGGTCTCTGCAAGTACCGCAATGGTTCCAGCCTACACGGTCACATGTCCTCAGACTGTCCCTCTTTCCAGAAGCCTAGTGGGCCACTTCTTGACAGCCTGGGCTTCCCAGTGGAGGAAAACCTCTCTCCTCTCCTCTCCTCTCCTCTCCTCTTCTCTCTCTCTCTCTCTCTCTCTCTCTCTCTCTCTCTCTCTCTCTCTCTCTCTCTCATACACACACACACACACACCACTTCATAGTTAGAAAAAAATGTGCTGTTTCAAACCCTTGCTGTACATTATCTAGAAAACCAGTTCTTCCCCATCTTTTGAAAAACATTAAGCAAAACACAGATTTAGCCTATCTTAGCATGCGACCACTAACAAGAATGAATTGCAACTTAATATTATTGTCTGTTTGTTGTTTAAGGCTGTTTAAGCATCCACTGTGGACATGCTTTTGAGGACATTTTCGTTTCCACAATTTCTGAAGGTTATAAAGACAGGACTTCATAGACAGAGAATGACATTTTTTTTTTGTCTCTCTTTTGGTGACGCCACTAAACTCGCTCACGCCTGCCTATGATTGATATGCGCTGAGGTGCTCCCATCCAACACAACTGCTCCAAACTGAAAGTTTCGCATCACATGGCTTCACGAGGAGTAGTAAATAGGAGAGCACGTTTAGACTCACATGAAAACACAGCGTTCTTGTTCAGCTAGCTCTCCAGGTTTGGAAGTGAGATTGTCCAATTTTAACATCAAAGGTAATTGATTTGCCAATTGATGAAGAAAACATTGCTCACTGGATATAAATAAATGGTTTTCTATGATGTTTGTTTTCTTTGTGTTCACATGGCTTAGCATGGGTATATTTAAATGATTACAGACATAGATGAACACCCTAGGAGAGACAGTTTAGTTCTTGAAGCCACACCACAAAAACTAAAGGATGCGGTCCCAATTTCTTTTAAAAGATACCCAAAAGAGGGTTGTACTGAAGGTAGTTTTCAGTTTCTTAATGCCATCAGAAATAATAATCTAACACATAGTGTTGTTCCCTTTAAAAAAATAAGGGCCTGGGGTCCTGCTGCGTTAAAGTGTTAGCTACTAAGACTGATAACCTGAGTTCAAACCCCTAGGATCCATGTCGTGGAGAGAACTGACCCCTGCAAGTTGGCCTCTGGCTTCCACAAGTGCTTGGTGGTACACGACATCCCAAATAAAAGTGTAATAATTTTTTTTTTTAAAGTAGGGCGGGAATGATGGCCCAGTTGATAAAGTGCTTGATACACAAGTGTGGGGCTTGTATCCCCCATAAGAGTATCTTCAGACTCATGTGCAAAAGCCTGCACAATGGTGTGCACATGTAGTTTCCTACTGGGGAGGCAGAGACAGGCAGGTCCCTGGGCTAACTGAGCCAAGTCTAACTGGTGAGCCCAAGTCTCAGAAAATAAACGAATAAAAACTAACACCCCAGGGTGGACAGTGCCCAAAGACAAGTAAAGTAGTTGTCTCTCCTCAGCATGTACACACAAACACCTGCTTCTACACACAGAACCCATGCACACACCTGCACATAATACCTCCACCCCACGATGACTACTACTTTGTGGTCTGGCATCCCGAGATGTTTTCTTCAGGTAAGTCTCTGTTCGAGGCAGCAGGATGCTGTGAAAAACACGTTCATGTTCCCCGAGCTTCCTCTAAGGAGTTGCAGGTGCCATCATCCCGAAAAGCCACTTAACAACCCTTCTGTGGCACCAAGGCTCTCACTGACTGTGTAGAAGAGAGGGGAAACTGCAAGATGGAGGGTCCAGAAGGAGAAGAGACAGGAGCCTGGGATGTGGTGCATGTGCAGAGGCAGAAACAAAGTCCCCAACGCCCCCCTACCCTCTGCTCACAGGGATACATTAAGTAGGGACAGGTGATTGTAACTGGGCTGGGTAAGCTTGAGTACTTAGTCATTGGAAATGAGAGTTTGTGTCAGAGGAGAAAAGCAAGGTAGATATTAGTGGAAACCATACCATGGATATCATATCATCATCATCATCATCATCATCATCACCATCATCATCACTATCATCATCACCATCATCATCACCACCACCACCATCGAAGAGGGTGAAGCTTCCCCTTGTCAGTGGAAGAGAAAACATTCCTCTCACTGTTTAAAGCTGCTGCATCCAATACAGTCAACCATAGCCACAGGTGTCTATAGAGCCCTTGAAATGTCAAGCCCAAGTTGAGGTGTATTTTTTGTATAAAACGCACATTGGTTTTCAACATGTGAGTCAGAAAAACAAATGATCTCACTGACAGCATTTTAAATCAAGTACATATTGGGATGATAACAATATTTTGACTATAATGGATTGAATAAGATATATCATTAAAATCAGTTCCATGTTTTCCTTTTTAAATGGCAGATGGCTTGTGTTATCTTCTGCATGGGTGATGCTGGTTTGGACAACAATACAATGTTAAGATCATAGATGTGTCCTTGGACATGACTCAAAAAGGCAAGCAAACCAGAGCAACATCTGAAAGCTGGAACAATTGGCAAAATCACAACTCAAAGTTCTGGTCAAATGCAGAGGTATATTTGCTGTAACAGGACAGTCCTGGACAGATGTTAGTAACCCAAAACTTGCTGATGCTGAACTAGCTGCAAATTTCAAAACTGGTAATTATTGGCTCAAGGCTAGGAAATGCCCTGATGAGGTTGTGAGCACAGTAAGTTCCTTAACTAAGGTATCAAGTGAAAACAGATTGAGGATGGGGGGAGGGAGGGAGACGGAGAAGGAGGAAGGGGCTGACTCCTCATGAACTGTTTTCGCGTGTTGACAACCTAGGGTGGGTAGAATGGAAGCCTTTTTAATCATCCAGGGCAGACGCTATATGAGAAAACAGAACTTGAGTGATTTTGCTAATCCTAAGTAGAAGTTTCCCGACCACAAATTGCTGAATAAGTTTTCAGTCCAACTGTGTTTGCCTTTTCGAGATTTTGTTTGAAAGCAAGTAGAGGGGTCAGATATAGTCAGCCCTCAAGGCAAGAACATGACCTTCTTGGCATGGTTCAGCTGCCTCAGGTCCCACAGTTTCACATGATGCATTGCCAATAAGCCCAGTGAAGTTGGACAAAACAAGGAGGTTTCAATTCTGGGAACCAAAGAGGAGATGGGAGCTTTCCCTTAGTCATCCTTCGCATCAAAAGGGCCGCAGAAAGAAGACCGGGTGACTAAGGACAGGGTCCTTGCCATGCAAGCCCGGCGACCTAAGTTTGATTCTGTGGAGAGATCCAATTCTATAAAGATGTTCTCTGATCTCTGCCTTTGTGCCCACAACACACAGCGCGCACATGTGTGTCCACATAACGCTTAACAAAAAGTAAAAATAGAGAAAAAAGGCCATCGGACACTGCTCTGATAGTGATCGCCCAACACCAGGCTAGCGTACTATCCTCTCCTTCCATATAACCAGTCACTGGGTCTGAAGTAAGTGTCTGTTCTCTGGGCCCTCAGCTTTAGGCTTCCATGACAGCAGCCACTCGGAACAGTAGCTAGCTACCAACCAACCACTAAATATGAGGAGCCAATAAAAAGCTACGCCCTCTCCTGGAATGAACCCCCTCCTTTTATTTTAAAAATGACCCCGATTATAACACACAGGAATAGTAATGGCCACAATGGAAATAAATCCAGGAAATCTTTTTCTTTTCTCAAACAGCGAGAGCTTCTGTGACAGCATCTAAGACAGTTAATACGCAGAGGGCTAAAAGACCAAGACCAGTACATCATCAACAAAACACAATGAACAATGCACATTTCACTGTAGGATACTTAAAATAATAGTTTTTAATGACATTTTTTGGTGGGTTCAACCTTCCTCCTGTGAGGCACCCCATCTGTACGCTTGTGATATCTAACTGCAGAAGTATTTGTGTTTGTCCCCCAAACTCTTTTTACAGCACATGGCATGCATATTTCAGCATCCAGCCTTATAAACTCAGGACCAACTGTCAGTAGATGGTTATCTAACACATGGGGTCGCCATAAAAAAAAAAAGTCTCCTTATTTGGGCAAAAGTCCTTGTCTCTATCAGTCTGTCTGTATTTCCTCTCAGAAGAAATTTATTTGGATTATTCGCTGTTCGGGAAACCCAGAGGCTGCAAGTGTGGCCATCGAAAGGCAGAGAAATAAATCCTTAGCAAGTTAAAAACACTTAGCTTGTTATTAGAACCATTTCTGGCTTTGTTAGCCTTAAGCAAACTCTCCATCGCCCTCTTGTGGTCAGTCCGTGTGATGCAGTGGCATGACCATAAAAACCCAGGGAACAAGAAAGTTTATAATCAAACACAGGTAGAGCATTGATCTCGGAGGGGAGCAGGTGCGAGCCACCACTTTGGGCTGTTTTATATGCATTATCATTTTACTAGGCCTCCTTCATGGTGTCAGGCGTTGTGGGGCAAGGGTTGTGGGGCTTTCTGTGTGGAAGTTAGAACAATGTATTCCTGGAACATAATGAAGTCACTGTATCGATGGCCATAGCTGTTGGATTTTTGTAGCCAGTTGAGTTTAATGAGTTTTATAGCCTTAAAAAAAATCATGCCCACGTTTTAAAGGTTTCTTCATAGCCAAAAATAGGCTGATACTCCAACTGGCTTGGAATTACAGGAACCAACAAAAGATGTCTGGATAACTCCCTAATATGGAAGAAAAATCATTAAAAAAAAAAAAAGTAAAGGCCAATTCATTTGTTTCTAACAATAGGCAGTATAGAGAAACTTGGAATTTCTAAGGCAAAGCAAAAGGATAAACTGTATCATTCCATGCCCTCTAAAACAACAACAACAACAACAACAACAACAACACTTTCTAAAATCCGAATTCCACATTCAATAATCAGTTATGCAATTTGGTGTTTAATTTGATTTTTTGATTTCTGCTGTATGATTTTGGACAGTTTCCTGCTGAATAGGCCTACTCCCCCCCCCAAGCAAACAAACTTGGTATTAAAGCAAACTGAGCAGCTGAAAGAGAAGCTGGGGGACCGAGGCTGCAGAGCCCGGAACATAACAACCAAACACCCTCTCTCTTCCGATTACCAGCAAATGCACCAGCTCTCCAGTCTTTTTAAATAAAACCACTTCTCCGCCCAGCATGAACCCAAATGCTCTGTGATTCCAAAATGATTTTAGGAACAGATTTATCTTGACTTGGCCTCTAGTCCAGTTGTTTTTTTTTTTTTTCTTCCGGTCTTTAAATTATCAAAGTCCTTAAAATAATTTTACTATAAAATTAAACAGCTGTGCCTTCTTCAGCAAAAGACGATCGTTCTTATTTTTGTGTGTGCTGTTGTGCGAGCTGAAAATGCCCTTTCTTTCATGTCCTTTTTTTAAAAAAAAAAAAAAATTCCAAAATGAATTCTCTAGCTAGCCTTGTTTAGCTTAAAAATAATAATAATAATAGAGGAGGGGTGGTATTTGCTGGCCTCTGATGCGCATCTACTTTTAAGCACAGGCGCTTACACACAGGACTTGTGTTCAAAGGGCTTTTGTTTAATTCCTATTATGGTAGGAAATATGATATTTTGCCCCCAGTAGAATAACAACCCTGTGTGGAAGAAAGATGGACGCGTCTGGGGAGGGAGGTGTCGTCTGCCGATTTTGCAGATGGGAAAACTGAACAGCTTTAAATCAGGGGAAGTAGGGCAACAAGCCTTCACAGAGGCTCTGATTAAATTTACAACTGGACTTCTGGCCCAGGTCTCGAACCAGAACCATGTGAGGGCTCTCATTCTTTGGGATCAACAGGAGGACAATTTGAAAACATTCTTTTGGCATTATTAAGCGTTGCTTCAGGCTCCAGGAATTGGAGGTGGGGGCGGGGCCTGGACACAAGACAGAGCTTCTAGGTGTCATCCCTGGAGACATGGCTACAGGTTTGAATGACTTGGTCCCCGCCGCCGCTAGTACCCTAGGATCGTTCCAAGGCTCCAAGTGTTCTAGGTTTGAGGGTTCTTGTAGACGGTGCTCTAAAATGCAGAGCCAGAGAGACCTGATAAAACGTGAAATGTGGGGATCCCTGCTTGGCAGATCACCTGGACGGAAACCAAAGACCACAGCAAGGAGCTGGTGCATCCAAGGCTCTGCGACTTGCAGAGTTCTTCTGGGTCATTTACAGAGGGATGGAATTCCACAGCTTGAGAGCTGGGGAGATGATTCAGTTTGTAAAGTGTTTGCTGAACCGGCGTGAGGACCTGGGTTTAGATCTCCAGAGATCAGTTTAAAAACAGGGCATAGTAGTGACCAGGCCCTAGCCTGGCTCTTCTCCAGCTGCATGGGGTGACCTTGTCCACCTCCCTCAGGTTTCTACCTATCACATATTGTCTGTCTCAGCGGACACTTAAAGAGACGATGTCTGTCCTGATCAGCAAGGCACCTTCACAGTAGGTACTTAATATAAACGGTTATGGAACACGTAACTTTGCATCACGCGTTTTGAAACCAGTGCGTGGCACTTAATATGAGCTTCAGTAAATCCTTTACAAAAAGATTTAAAATTTGTATCTATGTGTACGTGTAGATGTATGTATGTGGGGGTGCCCTCAGAGGCCAGAAGAAGGCATCAGACCCTCTGGAGCTGGAGTTACAGGTGGTTGTTAGTCAGTCACGGGTGCTGGGATTTGAACACAGGTTCTCTGCAAGAGCAACAAGTGGTCTTTACCACCCATCCATCGTTCAGCCCCTGGCCCAGTATGTCTTTGTTAAATTGCCCAGATTGCTGACTCCACTGGGGAAAACAGATACCTCTAAAGACAGGGAAGTGGCAGGCCTCCCTGGGCAGCTCACTTTTGTGCCTACAACTTCCCTCAGTCAGGACCCCCATTCATCAGGGGGAAGTGTGCGCAGCACCCACGGAGATGCCTGCTGGTCTAGGGGGCCTCTGGCCTAGGAAAGCCAGGGCGCTTAAGAGAAAGAGAAATGTTTTTGTGGGGGAGATGTCATACCGTGTGGGATTTTCAAAGACCTCCACCTCTACAAAGCTGTATTAAAAAAAAAAAAAAAAACAAGTTCTTGCAGATGTCAATCTGGGCACACTGATAACGCAGAGATGAAATTGAAATTCCAATAAAGATTTTTAAAACAGCGATCCATAGAACAGGAGACTAATCTGTAGTCAAAAGTTCCCCGTAATGGGATAGTCTAGAAATTTCCCAAATAATGCTTTTATCTTGATTGCAAAATAATCCCCTGTCACAAAAAACAAGGCGAATCAAGGTAGAAAACTGTTCAGCGGGAATTAAAATGTCACGCTTTACATGGAATAAAGCATCGCAATCACCAGAGAAACACACATTGCAAATGTGTTAACACGAAATTACATACATCGCTTAATTATATAAGCGCACAGCTCCTGAGTAACCCATTAGCTAAACATGTCGGGCTGCAGTTGGATATATACAGGCAGTATTTTTAGTAGAGAAGGGGCTGTAACTAAGTTGCGTCTGGCTCTGTAAAGCGTGGCAAGCACTATTAAACTGAGAGGCAATCACACTGAAAAGGAAACATTAGCAAAGAGCAGACAATGGAGGAGAAAATACAGTGAGCCTGTGTTCTGTCCCACGCTATCTATGCCCAACCTTACATAACAGTTCATTGTCTGCCTCATCTGGCACCCATCCCAGGTGTGTTCCACGCTATCTTAATTTTATAATAAGAAACTGCTACACCCATTTTATGAAAACACACACACACACACACACACTCGAGGTGGCAGTAATCTGATTATGTTCACAAGCAAGGGACACTTTCCTGAAATTAAATATAGCTCACTCAGTACTGTCCCCTTTATTTTTTAAAATCCTTATTTAAAATCTCCTTTGGAGTCAGCTTCTGAAAAAAAAAAAAAAAGGATATGAAAAGGTGTGTGTGTGTGTGTGTGTGTGTGTGTGTGTGTGTGTGTATGTGTGTGATCTTTTCATTCATGTGTCTCCCACTGGTGAAGTTGGTAAGATTGCTATTGGCCATCCACATCTCACAAGAAAGCAGGGAGGGGACAGCTTTGAGTGCCGCTGGCTCTCCATTCATTGCCGTGTAGATGGCAACTGCACAATCATGAGCAACTTCTCAGCTCTCTCTGGGATAAGTGTACCCGTTTACTGAAAGGAAGGCCCGGTTGCGCTATTCTCCCAGATTAGGATGTAGAAAGAACATGAGTGAAGCAATACTGGACAGCGTGCCAGGGACTCAAGGCTCCAGTGCATGGCAGAGGTCATTACTATCACAGGGATATGCAGAGACGCATTGGAAGTAACACGTCCCAGTGAGCAGTTCAGAAGCCAAGGGTTGGCTAAAGAGAGAGGTATGGATGACCCGGAGACCCCTGATCCCGCAGCAGAGTTCAGCACCTTGCAGAGTTCAGGGAGTAAAAAGAAGCAAACAGAGGCATGGTATCATTTGATGTGAACATCAGCATGCCTTTCTGGAAGCCGTGATGTGAGGCTGTCTACAAAATAGGACCTCTAGCGACTGGGCTGATAAAAGGTGAGAATGTGTGTCTCGTGAGAGACGAGAATGACCACATAGGTAAGCATTGCCTACCTAAGACTACATCGGGGAGGAATCCTCTCCACCTAGGATCACCATGCAGAAGGCTCTGGGCACAGCAGGAGCCCAATAAACAGACAACAAATCTGACAGGTTTGATTAGAGTGAGCAGAGGAGAGAGTCTTGGCAGTCTTAGCCAAGGCAGGTCATTCAAGAAGGCTGAGCTTTGGTTAAGGGTCAAAGTTCTCTGGGATCTTTCTCTAGAACATTCCAGTGAGTCAGATCATTGGCTTGTATACGGCAAAAGAGAAGAACACAAAACCAACCTCTTTACAAGTCAGGACAAGGTCACGTGGCAGAAAGGAAGGAAGGGCCTTTATTTCTGCTCCCCAATCCAAGGCTCAACTCTGTTGCTAAGCTCCAGATTTCAGTCTACCAGACTGGAAGCCTAGAGCTGACTGTGCTATTACAGCTGGTGATAAAACAACAGAGTTAATGCAGTTCTTGACTTTAAGGCCTTGTTTTTTTTTCCCCCTTAATTTTGATTAAGCATTCCCTGCTCTCCAGGCCTCAGTCCTGATGTCTGGGAAATGGCAAGTTCATTGGACAAGAAGGGGATTCATGGACCAAGTATGTCTAGCAGGCTACTTCATTTTGCACAACGAAACACAGAATATCAGTGGAGGGGCTGGGGGAACGGTTTAGTTGATAAAGTGCTTGCCACACAAACATGAAAACTGGAGTGGATTCCTCAGCATCCATGTGCAAGCTGGGTATTGAGTCCCACATCTGTAACCACGGCATTGCGTGGTGCAGGTGGGTGGAGACAGGCAGATGTGCAGAGCTAAGGCAGCCAGTCTAATTAAAAGCAAGGTTGAGAGGAAAGCACTTTAGGTCACTCACTTTGTGACCTACACACACACACACACACACACACACACACACACACACACACATCAATGGTAATTGAAAACTACGAGAGTAGTGGTGTTTCTTAAAGACTCACAAATGTGTTATTCTGGGCGCATACTCTTTTAGAATGTTTTTTAAAAATCACACTTATTTTTTTATTGGGGGTGGGCTCACATTGCCATGGCACTAATGGAGGTCAGATGATAACCTGTGGGAATCAGTTCTTTCCTTCTGCTAGATGGGTTCTCAGACTCAAGTCTTCAGGCTTGGTGACAGGTACCCTTCCCCTCCTCCTCCATCCTCCTCCTCCTCCTCTTCCCTCTTCCTCTTCCTGATCCTCTTCTGTTCAGTATCTCTGCTCACCTGAATTTATGGCTGCTGATCAAGATATGGCTATGAGAGTCCCTAGATGCGTAGACACTTTCCCACAGGGATGAGGACGCACTGATGAACTTATATTCTTTTCCTAGTGAGCTCAAGGTTGCAAGATCCTAAACCTACCCAGAGAAGCTGCCTAATCAATCTCAGGAGATTTCTAGAACACTACTGGCTCCTTTGTGAGTGACTTTTCGCCTCGCTGTGACAAAATACCGGATGAAAGTATATTAAGGAAGCAAGGAAGAGTTTGCATCTAGTCACAGTTGAAGGGTACAGTCCATCAAGGTGGCGAGAGAGTCAGGTAGTCCGACTGTATTGCGTTCTTAGTCAGGAAGCAGAGAGAGATGAATTCTCTCTTTTATACAGTCGAGGACCCCAGCCCATGGAATGATGCACCCACATTTAGGGTGGGTCATCCCACCTCAACTAACCCAATCTAGAAACACCCCCCACAGGCACATGATCACGTTTATCTTCTAGGCGTTTCTCGATCCTGTCAAGGTGACGGTATTAACTACACAGACACATAGCCATTAGGGATTGCATGAGCAGATTGCTTGAAGGAAGGAAAAAAAAAATCGGTCAAATGACACACAGAGATCCTTCTGGTAGTGTATATTTTCCTCTTTGCAAGTGTCCAAGATATACAGGACATTTGTGTGTGTCTCTATGGGTGTCAGACCAGATGGCCCCTTGCTTGGCTGCTGGGGATGGGGGTGGGGCTTACGCTTTGAAAGCGGTATCAGAAACCCTGCTCATCTCTGCTGCAGCTTGAGTCACAGTCACTCCTCATTCAATTTTAGACCCTTTGCCTTCTAAATAGACTGCTTGATGGTTGCTAGGCAACTATTGTTGAGTACATGCGAGAGGCATTAACTGTGTGAGCGTTAAAACAAAACAAAACAAAACAAAACAAAACAACAGGGAGAAATTGTTTAAAACTGAAGACCCTACCCCACTTCAGACAGGGCATTTACTTCTTCGGTTCCTGTCCAGGAGAGAGTGGCTACAGGCTGATGGCTTCTGTATGTCACAGGATTAGACCAAAAAAAAAAAAAAAAAAAAAAAAAAAAGATTCTTTTCCTCCGCTGCTGTGTTTCCGTTGTCCCTCCCCGGCACCCCCCACTCATACATGTAAGTCGCCTCGTTACATAACAAAGCCTCACAGAAAAGCCAGGGGAACTCTTATTCAATCTGCTTTTCCTGCGGTGGGGCGCCTCTCTTCCCACACTTGTCCACACATGTGTGTTTCATAGTCCCGTATCCTCCGGGCAGGACAACTCGTGGCTCATCGATTATTGCCCTGAGCTCCGGGACCCACTGAACTTATCACAGAACGATCATCTCTTTCTCTAACCCAAATGGAAACAAAAAGAACTTTTCTGCTTTCCACATCAAAGACTCAGCTTTTCCGCTGATGCCAAATGTTCTTCGTTTCTTACCAGTAAACGTACATTTCATTTTATAGCATGTCCCCCCCCCCATACTTTAACCCCACCCACCCACTTTCTTTTTGACATTCCAACGTCGTGACTGGCCACAAAGCCTTCTATAAATCAAAGCCAAACATTTAAAACTAAACAAAGCTAAGGTCTGTGGCGAGGAGATCTTGGTCGTCTGTGAATATTAAGTGGAGAGCCATGGACGAAGCCATGGATGAAGGGTCAATGGGACTAATCTCATGGCCTTTCCACTATCTGGCTCACGGGGGCAATGCATTTCCTTATGTATAAGCGATTCAGGGCTCTGATTAGTGCCCTGCACGTAATCACTAACCATTATTCTTGTTGCTTTCCTGACACCCAGGCCTCAGAGCTTACACGTGCGCTCACACTATTTCTTGACTTCTTTTTGTCTTCACTGTGTCTTCCCTCAGAAATTAATTTGGAAAAAAAAAATATTGAGAATAATGAAGCCTGACACACCAAAAGAGGCTGTAAGTTATCAAGGGAGAAAAATGCATAAATAAATTCATAAACAAATAAAATCCTCAGTTTTCACCATTGCTGGGGACAGCCACAGAGATGAGCGGGAGAGGCCGCGGGTTCCCTGGAATGGAGAGCAGTCTCTGTGTGATGTGTGTATAAGGGTTAGGGGGGTGGGAGGGAGGAAGAGAAAGAAAATGGCAGTGAGAGCATCATAGCTCTAGAATATTCTGGACAGACAGACCCTAGCCCTCTCTGTGTACCCACTGCCATGCCAGACAGTCTTACGGGCAGGCTTGCAGATCAGTCTGGGGAGATATTGCAATCCTCTGCAGGTGTATGATGCTAGCTAGGCACCCCACCACCCTTAAGTTCTCTTGTAGTATCCTCTTGAGCTGGGCGGTGCCCTTATTACCAATGTTAAAAGGTAGAATCTGAGACATAGAGACATTAGGAGCACACAGGCCACAGTGGTCGGTGAACAAGGCACCCCAGACCCACACGCACTCACGGCTCATAGCCTTGGCTCTGTGACGTTCCTCTTTATTCTTTTCTGGTTTTGAGACAGGGTGTCCCTGTGGAGCCCTAGCTAGCCTGGAACTCACCTCAAACTTAAAGAGATCCTCCTGCCTCTACCTCAAAAGTGCGCATCCCCCGACCTTCAGCTCTGGCTCTGTACTTGACTCTACACAGCAGCCTGCCTTGCCACACAAGCAAGCTGGGGCTTATCTAAAGCAGGATGCAGTGGGAACCGGTACACACTCCCCATAAGGTTGCTCAATGAGCACTATGGACTAGTTAGTATTCCAAACGAAGACAGACTAAGCCTAGCTGTTACCTTAGACCCGTGAGCTGCACCCAGGGGACGTGGTGTTTTCCAATAGGTCCTGAGAAAGATATGAGCGGTATAAAGGAAAAAGTAAGGGTTCGGGAGCGCCACCAGGGCGGTGACCTCCCGGAGCCATCGGGGAAGATGTCTAGGAAGAGCGACGCTCCCAGGACGGGCTGCGTGAGGGGAGGAGAAGCCGCCAGCCTGAGGACTCAGAATGGTGAGTTTCTTTTTCAGGGAGCCTGCATGCAGAGGTCTTGTCTCAGCGGAGGGCACAGCACGTCCCAGAACTTCACGGAAGTCCTGAATTTCCGGGCTGTACCGAACCCAAAGGAGGCACCCCTGAAGTCTTACTGTGAGACAATCGCATGGTCAGGTGAGGAACCCCACATCACAGGCCTACGGAAGGCAGGCAGATTCAAGACGGCAGGCACAGGCCTGGGGCCTAGAGGCGGTGTGGCCAACAGTGAACAGCTCAGTAGACAGACAGAGAAGAAAAACTGCACTAGCTGCTTTGGGAGCACAGGATTGATTATTCCGGTCCTCAGCTTCAGAAGGACTCAGTCCATCACCCCTGTGGAGCAGGCCAGTTCGTGGTGGCGGGACTGTTTACATTATGACCAATCAGGAAGCTGAGGGCAAAACCAGAGAAGTGCTAACTTTCAAAGACGCACCCCCATTGGCTTGCATCTGCCAGCTAGGCCCCGCCTCCTAAGGGCTCCTCAGCTTTCCTAGAATAGCGCCCCTCGATGGGAGCAATCAGTCCAAGCGTGACCCTCCAGGGGCATTTCGGATTTGAAACAACACACAGACTCCGTTCCTTTTCGCTCCTGTATTACGGACACGAACCCAGGTTGTCCACCCTGCCCAGAGTCTCCGCCCTCCTGTGCCTTGTCAGGGTGACACAACCCTTCATTTATATGCGTCATCTTGGATGACAAAAAGCTCACAATTATTCCTTTCATTCCCCCTAGCCCACATTCAGCTCCTTCTGCCAAAGGAAGTTGCTGATTTTAATATATGATTCTTCATTTATTCATTTTCAGGCAGTGAACAATTTTTAATTAGCCTGTTCTTTATTAAGGACATGGAACAGGTTATTGGCTAGGTGCATCTTTGGGTCTTTAAGAAGAGGGGAAAAAGACATCTTCAATTTATCTGTGATGTTCTGGGGTTTAATTGATATTAGTCAACAGATCTAGAGCAAATCTCCCCGAGTCCCATTTTTAAACCCTGACTCAACTGACAATCCCACACAGCTGAAGAGGAGAGTGGGATTAATATATTAGTCACTGGTAACATGTGCCAGGCCCCTGTTACATGAGTTCCAGTAAAATAATCAAGGGGATAATAAAAAATAAAAAATAAAACTATATTCTCTGTCTACCAGATCTGACAGGAAGGATTCACTTTGCTCCATGATAGTATTTATTCATCATTATGATTGTAATTTAAAAGTCTCCACCCTGGAATGTGAGTGCCTGGAGGTAACACTCTGTTATGTTCTTTATTGCGCTAGCCACATTTCCTCATGTGGGTTTCCACACAATGACATTGTTGTTAAGCAACAAATGTCAATTGGACGTGTATAAATGGGTAGACAAACTGTCCTGTTCGCTTGCATTTGCTCACAGGTAACAAGGAAAACCCAAGAACCAAATGAGAGGCACAGTTCTCAATCCGTGAGGGAGAGAAGGCTTTGGGGCCACTCTCTTTGGAGTTCTGCCCAGCTGGGTAGTCCATGGGCTCAGTCAGGGAATGAGGAGAAGTATTCAGTATGAGGTAACCCAGCCCGTGTCCGAACCCCTCTGAAGTAGTGAGAAGAGGTACATGAGGGGCCTTATGAGGTAGCCAGCTTATTGTTACTCGGCTATTTTGTTATTACCTATTCCAAGGAACACAGGAGATTCGTAAGGCCTTCACCATATGCAAATAACCATCTTGGGCTTCCATTTAATGAAAGCCATTTTGGAACATATTTATCAAATATCTTAGACTATTTTTCCAATTTGCCATTTAAATGCAAATAAGCTTCCCATGTGCTTTGGCTCCACTGGCCTGGGGTCAGCCCGCATGAGATGGCTTGTTTCCTTAGACAGAGACAACTTCAAGGCTTTGTATAAATACAGGAGCTGTGGTGTGGCTCCTCGGCTTTGCAACGTGCAGCGGCATGCTCCAGAGACATCTGTCTTTGGTATGTTCTTTTAATTACTCCTCTGTTGTAATATCCGGCCGCTCTTGCGGGAGACAGCAATGCAGGTCACCTAGCTCATTTTAGGCAGCAGACACAAAAGGGGACGAACAGCAAGACCATAACCTGAGGACTAATGGCCAAGCGTGTAGAGAATCAGATAAACGAATAAAGGTGGGCAGACAAATCTGCACTGCCTTCCCTAAAAAGCCATTAGAAAAATGACCACCAGTCTCCCCGTTTCAAACTCCTTTCAAAGATAGCCACGTGAATCGGCCCAGAACGATGCCGCTGAATTCAACCAGGATGATAAATGGTCCCTTTACCATGAGATTGGCTGAAGTAAAAACACAGTGGGGATGAATCTCGAGATGTAAAGTTGAGAGAGCTGTGTGTGATTCTCTGTTAGATGACATGTTTATTAAATATAATTTTATGTGACCGACCGGCCACTGTATTGCTTGTTTAATTGATGTGTATAGCCTTTTGGAAGGTGCTTACTGTTCAGAATGAAATAATACACTTTCTAATTGTGTACATACTTGATTCATCACAGTGTTCATGGTCATTTCAAAGGAAAGCTATTAACTGAGGTGCCCAAACCTGTCCTCCTGCCCTTTAAAACAACGTTCCAACAGCAGTTTCCAGCAAGACCTTTCTGTACACTAAGTACCTGCCTGGTCTTTAGGCAATGTGTATTCCTAAGTGTCTTGGACAGGGCCACGCTCCATATTCTAAAAGTTCTGTCCAAACAGTTTCAGAACAAGGAATGAAATACACTGTGGGTGTTCATTTGCATGCAGTGGGGACAGATTCAATATCTACCCATGGAAACTCTTCTAGATTTTCCTCAATTCAGTGGTTTGGTAGCTTTTGTACTCTTTAATAAGAACAATGGGAAGTTAATCTCCCTTTCAAAAGGGAAAAAAAATCAGAAAACATAATTTTGTCAAATCTCCTTCAAAGGAATTTCTTCTCTAGCCTCTTATCTGTTCAGAGCTGCTTAAGATATGGGAGTCAATATCAATCAGGAAACATTTGACCCAAAGAGATAAAAGTCCGGAGGTATGGGCGCTTGATGAATGGTCTGCTCTTATCAGCCTGTAATTGCTATTATAAACCCAACAGAAAGGTTCCTTCTACCCGGCTTTCTGAAATAAGTCTCAGAAAAAAAAAAGAAAAAAAGAGTGGGGGTGTCGCCATTAAGTGTCAAGGCACAGAGCATGCGCGACTCTTGTCACAAAGACAACAGGTGGTAGTTTAGTCAGATGGAGAGTCAGTTGTGTTCCACATTTCCACCTTTTGCCTCCTAAACACACTACACACTTACTCTCTTACACACCGCACACTCACCCATACACGCTCATGCACACACATCCACCTACACATGTGTACACA
Source organism: Peromyscus eremicus (assembly GCF_949786415.1). Taxonomy (NCBI): domain Eukaryota; kingdom Metazoa; phylum Chordata; class Mammalia; order Rodentia; family Cricetidae; genus Peromyscus; species Peromyscus eremicus. The sequence continues at coordinate 18,257,682 of NC_081432.1, read as the reverse complement.
CATACAAACATATATGCATGTGCACGCGGGCACGCATACACACTCGCACATCTGTGTATTGACTTGTTTACTCTGCATATCCTCATTGTCTAGAATTTTTTTTTTTTTTTTTAAGGTTTTAGGTCTACTGATTGAAGTAAGGTTGAATCAAGGCTAATGAGGTACCTGGTATATACTAAGTTCTCCTTACACATTGGTTGAATTGGTGAGTGGTAACTTGGACAAGAAGAAGCCTGGGGACTTGGATGGATGAATGGGAGAGTCCGTGCTGAGAGGATTATTATCCTAACTTCAATGCTAAGGAAAATGAGGTTAAAAAGTGTAGCGTTGTGCCGTCAGGTAGGCACTTAATTTGGTGTCTTCCTATCTTCTTAAGATGCTAAAAGTTCTCTCGTCTTTACCTGAGACTCTAAACCAGTCTAAAGGGTGGAAATGGGAGAGGGTACAGCTCCAGCTTCATCTCTCTGATTTTGAGCATAAACGCTACTCTCTCATTTCAAAGACCACAGGATGAGAGGGAGGCTCAGTGCAACGTTTCCCGCGCATCGTATAATCCTGGCCAACCCTGCCGCAGCCATGGGAGGCAGGTGTTGTTACTCTTTTGTGAAAGATAAGAAAACTCAAAAAAAGTTAGGCAACTTGAGAACAGACAAGGAGGAAGGGAGCAGATGCTAGCTAACATAGCCTCAGGTGAATTACAGAAACAGGTGCCCTCTATTTCTAGAGTGAGTCCACAACAGGGCTGCTGATAAGAAGACCTCGCTTCTAAAGGCACAGGAAGGCTGGAGCTCAGCACCTTATTACAATGCTTAAAGAGGGTCAGTGGTCCAAGTAAGCACTGGTGTGTTCCAGAATCTTCCATCGGATTTAATTCCACGAGTTCCAACAACAGTTTATGCATCCAACCATACCAGGCTCTTGGTTTTCCCTCCTGCCTTTCAGAGGCTCCTGGAGCAACCAGGAGGATCGAGCTTGCCAGTTAGGTGATGCTGTGGAAATGTGAACAGGAAAGAGGGCACTGGTGTGAAAACTACCCACCAAGCTTCCTAATGCCTAACCAGAGTTGACCACAGTGTCGGGAAGAACACTTACCCAGAGCTCCCTTATCCCATAGCCTGTGGAGATGAAGGGCACTTTCCTGAGGAAGTCCTGTCAGGGTTAAAGCTACTCATGACACAAGCACCTACATAGTGCGAGCATCCCTTAGTCTTTCCTGTCATCCTTGAAGCTAAAGACCTCTGGGAAGCTGCCCTAACTACCGCAGACAACAGCATTAGATTTGGTCTGTTGCATAGCGTCATTATCACACAAAATTTTATTTCAGGAACCAGCTCAGAGACTGACCTAGCCTCCCCAGCTGGCTGCATCCTCTAACGTGCCGAAGGCATCCTTCAGGCCTCTGTTGGTTAAATATCTGTGGCTGGCTGGGGTGGAAGGTCAGAAATAAACTTATCTTTGTCCAGAAGAATTTGCTCCTCTTAATTGTACAGGTAAGGCTTCCGGAAGTGGATTGACGCCCATGTTCCCGCCTGTCCTCTTCAGGGTGGCAGATATCTGCCTTTTTATTTCCGCTGACTTTTTCATTCTGGATGTGACCAAGAGTCTGTTGTTTCTGACTTGACCATCTGCTTTAAATCCCTGGCCTGTGTACCTTTTTCAAATCCACTTTAAACTGAATGACTCTTTCAATTTGGCAGTACGTTCTTCTTTTTCTGGTCTAAGAATATAACTCAACGTGTGGCAATAGCTTGTCCCATGTGTGACTAAAACACACGCCATTTTAAAAATTTTTTTAAATTAAAAATTTTTTTTTTTTGTATGAGGGGAGTGAAGAGGGCTCCATGTCACACATGCATGCATGCAACTCTCCTTTCGGGGCATATAAATTACATGCTATGGATGGCGACTACTGGAAGCCAAAGAGGAAAGGGCTCACCAAACTTAAGGAACCGAGCCAGGGAAGTCTGGATACCGACATTCTAGTAGGAGCTTGTTACTTTCAAATGTCTCACTCTCGGCTAACCAGGGTTATTACCCCAGCAGTTCTCAATCTGTGGGTCACGACCCCTCTGCCAAGCAAGCCTCCGTCTCCAAAAATACTTGCATCGTGATTCACAACAGTAGCAAAACTACAGTTAGGAAGTAGTAGCGAAAATAATTGTATGGCTGGGGGTCACCACCACCTGAGGAACTATGTTGAAGATTCCCAGCATTTGGAAAGTTGAGAACCACTGGATTATCCCAAGAACCATGTTACTTCAGTGAATGGGTAAGAACTGGCCACATCAAGAGTTAAGAAATGATCGTTTTCTGAATGACCTATTTCTACCACTGGGTGTTTCTGCCACACTGACGAGACAGGGGACAGGCCCTGGGATGTGGAAGCCCACACGAGAGAGAGGGTCAGAAACTTGTCCTTTTGACTTATTTCTTGCTCTAGAAGCTTCATCAAGATGCAAAAATAAACAAACAAATAATAAATAAATAAACAAGCAAATAAATAAATAAATAAATAAATAAATAAATAAATAAATGGAGTAACGTTGGCTCCATGGGCTACTGAATAAACTTACCCTCAAAGTTATAGTTTTATATATAACTATATAGTTTTATATATAACTATAGTTATACAGTTATAGTTTAGATCCTTGTGGGTTATATATGTGGGGGTTCTCTTTTTAAACCAGTTGTTTACAGCGTATGTTTCCATCCATTTCCTTGCCAGAAAGTAGATTCCTAGTTTTTTTCCATCATTTCAGTTCCCAGGGCCCCCTACTCTCTGTGTGTGCATGTACACATGGAAATCAACAAGAGTCTTCCTTCATGGCTCACCACCTTTTTTTTTAAAGAATTAAATATAATAATAATAATAATAATAATAATAATAATAATAATAATAATAAATCTTTAAAATATATGGATTAATCATTGGCTAGAACCAGAGTCCAATAACACCACAGTGAGTAGGCCAGGCTGTACTCCAGTTTATCTATGCAAGTGTCGTGTGCAACTCCGAACATATCCTAAAAGTGCTGAAATAAACCAACTCTTTCTTTATTTTTAAAGACATAAACATCACATCTCATACCCAGAAGGGGCCAGAATGGGGCTTTTCTGGCTCATACATTTGGTGCAAGGCATGGGGGGGCTACTTCTCAGTTAACAGCCCTGATCATAACCTGGATTTCTCTAACTCCAGAAGCCATCCCTTCTGACGGAGTAATATTTATAGAAAATGAAATTTGCGTTTTCAATTTACGCCTGACTTTCTCTTTCATATTCAAATGTTACATATATTCTCCAGCATGTTTACAGAGTTTTCCCAGATTTCTAAATACATACACTCGAGAAGTTCTGAAATATACACATTTTTAAAGATGGCTCTGTGTGCACCAAGCTATCCCCAGATGTTTAACATTCCGAATTTCTCAATAAATGAGGAACACACTAGGAAAGCAAACATAAGCTGACAGTATTTAGTCTAAGTTTCTTTAAATGGTTTAACATGTTCAATAACAGTATTTCATTATCAGCAGTTATTAGGGAATCCAGAAAGGAGGTTTGTGGGATACGATGTGGAGCAGCGCATAAATGTGGTTATTACAATGATTGTTTGGGGTTTTCTCATAATGTTCTGTGGTAATGAGTCTTGTCTTCTACCTTCTGAATCATATATATATATATGAATTTCATATACATATACAAACATATGCATGTGAATATATATATGTGACAAACCCATGATCTCAGCTCATTGCCGCTAGCGCTCATTAGCGAGCATCACAACCCCACATTCAGTTCTGTGAGCTTTGAACCAGTTCCAGAATGAGGGCTACAGCAAATGGCAGCTTGGCCTTTTCGCATCTCTGATTTCTTTCTTTTTTTTTTTTTTTTTTTAGCACTTAAAAAAATGCAGAAAATTCTCCATAACTGCTCCTTTCACACCTTTTATCTCCTTCATAAATCCATAATATTCACTCATTAAATCTCCAACTTTGCTGGGTTCTTATGTAATGCTTAATTCTCTTCTCCTCTGGTGTTGGCTTGTGAAATGTCTTTAATTAAAAAAGCTAAAAGCTCTCTAAATCTGGATGGCAGACTCATTTCCAGGGTATTCAGGCATGTTGTCTAATTTTAAAATCCTGACAGGATACATGTAAATTTATGCAAGTTTCACAAAAGTCACAATTTCCTCCTTGAATTCAAGCTAAAGAAAATGCCCCCAAGCTCTTTCCAGAACTGTTTGTTTTGCTGGAGAGCTAGATTTTTCTGCCCATTGTGTTGGAGGTGATTATTGTGAAGAATATCCCGTCAGCATCCTGTCAATCCGCTCACAAGGAAAGAGTTAAATTCCCCCAATTATTGATCAAACAGACTCAAAGCCAAGGCTCTGAAACATTATGGGGGGAGGAGGGGCTTGAGGATATTATCATGCAAATTATTTTGGTTGACAGTAATTAAGAAATTATATGTTAAGAAAATCAGTAATTGTTCACATGAGTCATTAATGTGTTTTCATTCTTTGTAAAATGTTCTGGCACGCCCTTCCTTTCTTGCTTTAAATACGGAGGGAGGGGGAAATACACAGTATTTGGAGCCCAGCAGAGAAACATAGTAATTGAAAGTTTGCTGGGAAGGGAGGATTTGTGGAAACTCCAATGTGGTTCTCAGCCTTTCTCCATGTACTATCCTTCACCTTAAGATTGTCCTCAGAAAGCTGGGGTAACCTCTTGGAGTATGTGAGTCAGGGTCATCCACGAGTTGGGACTGTCTCCCCACTGAGGGGCTCATAACCACTGGTCCCAGTGCTTAGGAAATCTACACAGAAAAACCACACACCAGGGGACTCAGAACCAGCCCAGGCATGGGCCATTAACCAGGCCCAGCTAATTCTGTGGCTCCCTAGAAACAAATTCAACCTTTGCCAACATTTGCTTTGGAGAGGTCTTAAATCTGCGGGAAAGAGGCTAAGAGTGGACGACATTGACGAGACGCCTCCCAATGATAGGTACACTTGGAACGAACTCCAGTTAGCTTCTAAATTGTCAATCCCTAAAAGAGCATAAATGAAAATTACACTTTTTTTTTTGAAAGGCAGCCTCAAGTACTGACATGTGATCCATAATAATAGTCTTAAACTAGTTCTGACATAATATCGCCAGCGGCCTGATAACCACAAATGATTGCTTTAGTTAAGAACTAGCCAGAAGCAAAATAGATCCATGTAAAAGTAGTTTGAGCCATAAATACCTCAACAATATTTTATGTCACTTTGTAAAAAGTTGAAGGAGTTTTATAATAATTAACAACAACAACCACCAAAAGAAAAACCACGCCACGTTCTTGACTATTGTACCGCGATTGTGAAAGCTTATTTCATAGTCCCGAGGCTGCCAGTATGGTAAATTATGCAGGCACCAGAGAAGCATTAAGGAGAAATAATAGCAACTTAAACGAAGGCTGACGTAATTCATGATAAACAGTCATTGGAAAATATTACAGTGTTGTCTTTTTTTTTTTTTTTTGAGTGGGTTTAATCAGAAGAGTGTGACCATAATCTAACATAAACCACTTCCCCTTTCCACTGTGCCTGTAGTTGGAATTCTGGCATTCACCCTAGCTAGCTGCAAGGGTTTTATTCACAATAATTGCTGAATCCAGAGCCTCAACACCTCCGGGGACCTTAACACTGTCAATTTGGAATTCTGATTGATGGGGGAGCTTCCAAGACAAAGCCCCAAATCTCTGAGCTGCTTGGTTGGTCCAAAAGTAAAGCTGAAATTGGAGGGTGGTATAGCCAGGGTGCTTTAAAGAACATGTATCAGCAAGGGTGGATGAAGACAGCCAACACTGAAGAATGACTGTATTGTCCCTTCTAATAGAACCCAAGATGTGGTATCAACCCCACACCTGTCCTGATAAGGGCAAACCTTGGTCCCAGGTCATTCCAGGTGAGCTGTAAGTACAGTAGCACACGAAGACGTCCACACAAGGACAGCCCAACCTGCCAATTTCATTACTGCTGAACATCACCAGGGAAAGGCTGGAAGGCATGATCATACACCATGGAGTTGTCTCAGAGGTGGTTAGGGTCTGGAGGGGGATTAAAAGTTGTTACCGGCTGTGTGGAAGCCCTGGTTAGGGGCAGGTCTATGGGAGAAAATAGTACAGAAGGGAATTTCACTCAGATATGGAGACAGGGCACTACTTAACTCTCTGGCAGTCACACTGTCTCCAGGAGCGTAAAGACACAATTATGTCAGCAAGGCCTTCCGGTGTCAAGTTCATCGAAATGTCTTTAAGTCAAATATTGATTACCTGTGATGAGGGGGAAGGGGCAGCTAAGAGAGAAAGCAGAAAATCTTAGGGCTTCTCCCCTCCACTGACTTCTCTCTCACTCATGAGCTGCCCTCTCCAAGGGCTATTAAGAGCAACAGAAATGATTTCATTTTTTTTCCTGCCTCTACTTTTCTCTGCCAGCCTTGGGGTGGAGGTGCTAATGAGCTGGAATAAACTCAAAGGCAGGAGAAGAGGCCTTCGAGAAGTTGGGGGCTTCGGTGACCCATACAGAGGGGGCCTCTGTCCCCGATAACTAGGCACGAAGTCCATTTTCCGAAGATTGCTTAAATATTGGATATATAGCAGAACACACTATTTTTAACCCGGAATCTTTTCCTCCCAGTTGCGTCTATTTAAACCATCCCAGAGGTCAAACTCTCCGGCCACTCCTTTAAAACGAGTTCAAAATAAGATGAATGGCTTTCTCTGACATTTACACTAATAAAAATGTGTTTTATCTCCTCTTAGCACACGGAACCTTGCTTTCTTTAAATAGCTCATCTTGAGCATTATCAGTGCATTTTGCTCCGTGTACAAATATTTTTGTGTATGACAATGAGCAACAGAATGCAAAGCTTGCAAATACTTATTTTTAGACATATGGGAAAAGCAGTTAGAGCTAAAAATAGAGAATGAAGCAAGCGTACTTATCGGCCATGCCATTGGACAGGCAGACACCTCTGCCATTGGACTTGCTATTCAGATGCTGTGGAGCACAGCAAGAAACATCACTTTGAGCACACACAAAAGAAAATATTATTTCACAACCGAAAACATCCAATCATTAAAAACAACATCTGGGTGTCATTAATAACTTATTCTACAGCTGAACTAGCCAAATGATCTGTAGCCTGACTCAGAACTCCTTGGTTTCTATTTTTGAAAGGAGGGGGTGGGGGTGGGGGGAGCGGCGCAAAGAACTTAACAGCATGCCTTACTTTTGCAAATGTACACACCCTGGGCAGTTTCTGAATTTCTAGAAACGTGTGCACACATCCTAAACAGTGTGTGCACACACATGAGGCACGGGCTGTTTATGTGTTAATCACCACTACCCTTGATATGGAGTCCTGTTTTTGTTTTGAGGAAGTTTCTACTGTAATATTGAGTTCACTCTTTCTCCTCAGAGCCTTGTAGATAATTAGCGTACTTTGTAGACTGGCAAGAACCTCACCATAAGCAACATCGGAGAAACTTTCCCATTTCAAACTCCCACAAAGCCTTTTGTATGCAGCCTCTTAGCCCATTGAAAGAACAGGCATACTGTTCAAATAGTACAGCCTTGAGATAAAAGAACTAACAATATTACCGCTGTACAATCCGTCGCACTAAAACACCCTAAATATTTATACTAATGGGAGTTGAAAATAGTATCAAGGAAAATGCCAAAATATTTCTCCTACATGTTATTAGTAACAGTCGCTGGGAAGACAGATGCCAAAATCCAGTGAGGTTCTAATTCACTGGGTCCTGTCACATGGCCTGTCCTAAGCTTGGTGAAATGTCAATAGACTTATGGACCAGGGAAAATTGTCTTTGAGATAATCTATATTTAGAGTGTTTTTCTTTAAATGCCTCTGACACATCACTCTGCAAGATACTGAATTTCAATGACAAGATGCACATTTTTTTCATTGTCTCCAGAGCCGGTGATGCAGCAACCAATGGGTTTCATCCTTCCACTGGGCAGTGCTTTGCATTGTATCAGCCAGATGGTGCATGTAACAAGGATGCCTCTACAGGAAGAGGTGTAAGGATCGATGAACTAGACTACTTCATTGGCATTTATTTATTTTCCCCCAGAATGGAACAGAGAGTAAATATTTTCAGTGGTATGGGCCACACTATGTCTACCATCATCGCACAAGAGACACAAGGGTTTACGTGTGGTCATGTCCCAACATGAAGCTTCAGCAGACTGGACCAGATCATCAGTGAGCATTTGTCTTCCCTCTACTGACCCACAGCACACAGGGTGGGGTCTCAGTGAAAGGAAGACATCCTGTCATCCTGCCAGTTTCCAAATCTAACATCTCACCTCCAGTGGATGCTCAACTAATGTTGGACCAGAGAAGGTGAAAGATCATGTTTGAAGTCACAAGCAAAGGGATGCAGGTCCATTTGAAGAACACCCCTGGCTTCCCTATAAGGGAGCACTGCTTTTTACTATTGCACAAAACTCCCAGATAAACCGGGCATAAGTCAGATTCTTGAACTAACTATTAAATGAATTAGAATGGTTAGCAGAATACTAGAAAGAATAGCATAGCATGAGTCCCAGCACCCGGTTAATTAGCATGTTGGATGACTTCCTTCAACAGCGCTGTCTCTTTGGTTCCCTCCCTCTAAGGTTGCTGGGAGAATCAATGGAGGTAATGACCACAGTAGGTGCTCAATAAAGGTTAGATGAGGTTGGCTTCACTTAGCTTCGAGCTAATTTAATACACACTATTCCTTAGGCAGACAGCACACAAACCTTACTACGCTTATAACTCAGTTCCTGACATGTGTTAAACTCTCAATAAAAGGTGTGAGCTACTGGCATTATCATTCTATTTTAATTAATCAGAATTCCTCGGAAATGAACCACCCTACCTAATGATGTTGAAATTTGATGGAGGATTATGAGAAATGTCTGTTGTTTCACCAATAGTCCGCAAGTGTGTGAAGACAGAGAATTGTCTGGAAGGCCACTTACCTGGGATTTATCATCTCAGGTTTCACACACTCTTCAGTTCTGAAAAGTACATCCAGGATGGTCTACATTTGCTCACTGTACTAATTTTTGCTAATAACATTGTTCAAAGCCCTTATTGTAATGATTGCATTTGCATGCACATTTTTATGAGATGACTTGATGCTTCTATCAGATTTTCAAAGGGACCTGAGGTTCCCGAGAACCACTAAAACATGTCCAACATTTCATTCTTTATATGAGATATTGAGACCCAGAACCCTGAGTGGAGTTGATCAGGTTCCCTGCTGGGTATGTTCACATTAACAAGCCAGAGAAGTGTCATTTCTGGTCTATTGTGTTTTTTTTTTAGTTTCTCCATAATTACAAACATAGTTTATAGCTCTCCACGGTCATGGTTCTGTATGTGTACTCAGGTAGAACCCTTTAGTGGAACTTGTAGTTGCTGAATGAACACACTTACAGCTTCTTCTGCCACATTCTACCCAATGTTTGCTCCCACCAAAAACCACACCTCCTCCATGCCACTGACTACAGGCCACTTAGGAAGGAGGTAATGACTCCTTCACCTCCCTTGTCTGTTCCTTTTGTGAAGGATTTCAGTTCTCAGCATTTCTACAGCACTATCTGAATCTTAAGTGGGCAGAGAATGTGATTAAAATATTGGTTGCAGAGGGAATGTAAGTTTGTATAATTGTTATGGGAAATATGTGGGAGGTTCCTCAAAAAGTTAAAAATAGAATCGTCACGTGGTCCATCCATTCCATTCCTGGGTATATCCAAAGAAAATGAAATCATTATGTTGAAGAGAAACCCACACTCCAGGGTCCACTGTTACTTTATATACAACACAGAAGCAACATCTGTCAATGTCAATCAACTGATGAATGATAATGAAAGTGTGGTATGTGTACACACACATGGGAGTACTACTTGGCCTTAAAAACTAAGAAAATCTTCTCATTTGAAACAACATGGATGAAGTTGGAAGATATTACGCTAAGTGAAATAAGCCAGGTGCAGAAAAATAGATATAGAGTGTTATCACTTATTGGTGGAATCTAGCAAAATTACATGAAGAAATACAGGATAGAGTGATGGTTACCAAGGATGTGTGTAGGGAGGCTGGGAGATATCAGTCAAAACATACAGAATTTCAACCAGATAGGAGGAAGAAGTCCAAAAAATCTACTGTAGACATGCTGACTACAAAGACTGTATTGCATTTTTGAAACTTGATGAGAGTAAATGTTTATGCTCTCATCACAAAAAAATTAAGTGTGCAAGGAAATGCATAAATCAATTTACCTTAGCCCTTCCATAATGCATATTTTCAAAACAGCACTTTCCTCACAATAAATATATTGCATTTGACAAAACATTTCAGTACAAACACATTACCCATTCAAAGTTGAGAGATTAGAGTAAGACTCAGGAATCACAGCTCTATTGTGTTTTCTAGGACAGCAGGTAAACTGTGGGTTGCGACCCTTTGGGGGTTGAATGACCCTTTCAGTAGGGTTACCTAAGAGCTTCAGAAAACACAGATATTTACACTGCGATTCATAACAGTAGCAAAATTATACTTATAAAGTAGCAATGGAAATGGTTTTTGTGTTTGGGGGGTCACCACAACATGAGAAACTGTATTAAAGGGTGGCAGATTAGGAAGGTTGAGAACCACTGACTTAAGATATCCTTAAATTTAATATTTTTTATATAATTAAGGCAATGAAGCCATTAGATATTTACTCAACTAGAGAATCAATTTTATCTAAATACTTATTTGCAACTGAAATTAAGAGTTCAAGGCTAGTCCGGGTGCTAGAGTAACACCTTATCAACACAGGCAAGAGCACACTCTTGGGGTAGGTAAATTACAGGGTCTCCTTGCAGATGAACACTCCTCAGTGAAAGACATTGAACAACTTCTAAAGAACACTTCTGGACTTTGAAAAGATAAATAAATGTTGAGGGAAAAAATTCCTGTTCTCTTTGAGCTAGCTCTTCCCTTTGAGAATTCGGTCTACCTTGAGCAAAAGTTGAAGCAGGGGAGGGGGGGTAATAAATACTTGACTTATCTAAGACAGGAGATAAGGACAATGGGGGCTTGAAACCTCTTGGAATCCAGTGGTGGTTTTTCTATCATTTCAACAAACAGGTTGTTACAAAGACAAATAGGCTTGATTCTTACCCCAAGAAGGACTCTAGAATCCAATGAAAATATATGTAAGGCTAATAATTTTAATAAGAGGCCAAATGTTTACAGGGGGTTCTAAGGAGATGGTTCTGGGAGTGGGTAAAGACACTTGCTACCAACCTCAGTTTGATTCCAGAACCTACGAGGTTCAAGGAGAGAAGGGTTCTTACAAGTTGTCCTCTGACCTTCACACTTGGGCAGGGGCATGCATATGCCTTCCCACAAATAAGTACTTAGTGTTTTATTTTTAACAACAAAGAGAGGGTGCTCAAAAACACTATGTTTAATTCTCAGTACTAAAGTATGAGTCCAGGGATAATGGCATGCATTTATAATCCTGGAGCCAAGGAGGCAGAGACAGGTGGACCTGTGAGGTTGGCTAGTCTAATTAGCCTAGCCTAATCTGAGAGACCTGTGACCCAGTAAGAGACCCTGTCTCTAGAAATATGGTTTGTGGCTCCTGAGGAACAAGAAGTGAGATTCACCTCCGGACTCTACATGCACATACATGTGGATGTGCATCCATACTTACACTTATACTTGTACAGGCACAGACACAGAGGTGCATCTGCACACTTGCACACACAGGTGCACATTAAAATTTAAGAAAAAGAAAGAAAAAAGATTGGGCAAGTATTGAGTAACAAGGAAGGGACATAGAGTACAGTGTTAAAAATGATTACTCTGAAGTCATCTTTCCAGCCTGGAATCTGCCCTTTGAAGAGCCAGTACACCAAGAGAGCCTTCAATCAACCCAGCAGCCTCCCTTCTCCCCTTCCTTACAGATCGGAGGAAGGACTCAATTTAACAAGAAGCAAGTCTGGTTCTATTGCAAGAGGCCTCTCTGAGGCCTTAACCGCCGTAGGGTCTCTGAGAGAAGGGCCGAGGAGCATGTGCTTCCTCAGGGGAAGAGGACATCGTCTACGGGGACAAGTTTGCTTGTGGGAGCTGCTTTTAGTTGCCACTGAAAGCTAAAAGCAGTAGAGGAAGCCAACTCTTCGCACTCCAAATCTAGGGCCTTTTCCAGTTCTTTCCCTGCAACAGCTTCCTCCATGAATCCTTCAAGATCCTGCTTGAGATCCATCTCCCTGGAAGACTTCACCAACACCAGGGCCCTCTTTCAGGCATCTGTGAACCCCGAAATAACCTCTTCCATTTCCCCAGCAGAACATCTTGCAGGGGCTGCTACCTGGTCAGAAGTTTCCACTTATCAAGGCTTGCTCATGTCATCTCCTTTGGCCTTCAAAGTAAGAGACTCTTAGCTCCTCTTGTTCTATAGCCAAAGTGTGTCAGCAGGCCTTTGTGTGTGCACGCATTTGTGTGTGTGTGTGTGTGTGTGTGTGTGTGTGTGTGTGTGTGTGAAGGGTTGGGAGGCCTGTGCACCCACATACGCATTAAGGGTGTGCAAGCCCAAATCTGTCAAGTGGGGCCATTGCTCTATGTCTTAGCCGACACAACCTAATGTTTAGTGCTTTGAGAATAGAGACAGGTACCCTAACCATGCCCAGAATTCAGCTTTGAACACAGTTGGTGCTCAGTGAGAGACTGGATGAGCACCCAGGACCATGACCAGGAGAATGCCCCAATCTTTTTCTGTCCATTGCACCTGCTCTTCAATCCTCCAAGATGACCCCCGGACAGCGACAAAGGCCATCAGAGAAGAGGCTGCTGGGGAGGGTGTTTCTGTGCAGTTTCTAAAGGGGGTACATAGCCTAGATGAAGGAGTTGAGACCCATTCAGCCACCGATAAGAAGATTCCCCAATAGGCAAGCCCAATTGGCCCCTGTGCCAAGAGCTTGGCGACTCTGCCTCCTTCGAAAATCCCATTTCCAAATCATGGCAAGCTAAATTTAATTTTAAAAAGGGAAATGATTTATGTGCTGCAGGAATAAAGAAGTGATAGAAGCGGAAAGCTTGCACACATTTCGTTTTTTGAAATTAGGCCTATAATTTTTTCATTAAAGGAGGGTGCCAAGTTGGGGAAGCCAAGGCGCTCTGAGCAGAAAATTACAGAGAAGTGTATGGAGCAAGTCCTGTTAGCCTGGCTGCCTGGGTCTCCAGTCCAGGAGAATAGGCTCTCACGCTCCACCCCTTCAGTCTCTATACTGCAAACTGCTCCAGCTCTTAAAGGGCCCTCACAGAGCTGCTTCTCAGGTGAGGAGGGAGCTGTGAGGGCCTTAGCAGGGGAAGGGAAACCAGAGGATAGTGTGGGCTGAAACAGGGACAGAAGGGTCACAGAGAGGGGAGGGTGGCAGCTAGCATTAGGGCTTCTTGATTCCAACCAGTGCTTTTCAGATTCTGAATCTTCCAGATCATTCCCTATCTAACTATATCAATCAATAATATATATATCAATCTCTTCCCTCAAAACCTGTGGACACTACTGGAAACCCCTTGTCTAGAAAGATGGCGGTCAGCTATCTGTTTCCAGATGGCCCAATGTCAAGTAGGTGATACAATCTTTCTAAGCAGGGTCTGGATTACAGGCAGTCAGGTGAAGGGGAAAGACGGCACCACAGGCTTTGAATCAAGCAATCCAGGTTCAAATCCTGGTCCACCCATTTATAATCACATTGCTAACCTCTGCTGTCTTTATTCACAGCATGGGTAAGAGCAGTGACCAAGGTGCCCATGTACCCATTCCCTCACTTACCCAGGGTGCATTACTTGCCTATTGTATGCAACGACTCTCCTGTACTGAGCCCACAACAGTGAACAAGACAGAAAATGTGCTGTTTACATGACCAAGGGCTTACAGTAGTGTGGGGGGGTGGGGGTGGGGGAGGGCGGGGAGTGGGAAGACAGTCAGTAAACCCGTAAATAAACAATTACAGGAGTTAATTTCAGATAATGATGAGTTGTGGGGCGATAATAACAGGTTGGATGATGGGACTGAGCTGGACTTGTGGAAGAGGACAGACAGATACCGTCTCTCTGGGGAGGAGACGGTAGGACAGAGGCCTGAATGCCGAGAAGGAGGAGACCCGTGATGCCTGGGGGAACACATTCCAAACGGACAGCAAAACGAGTATTTCCGGCTACAGCAGATGTTGAATGACTTTTAGCACCAACTCATACCTCATTTTCCCAAGTTGTGGCCACAGCGTATAAAGCACTTTTGTGGGTGTTTTCACTGTGACTCTAGTGCGTGGCTGTGGTTGTGTTGGTGAATGTAAGAGGTAAAAGGTTCTAACGACGATGAGGAGTTTGGTAGTACTTACTCATCTTTACAGCAATCTAGGAGGCATGGTCCATAACTATTTCATCTCTTGTCCTTCTCCTGGGCTGCACACACTACAGTGTGAGCTATTTGAGATCCAGGGAAATTCTGTCTTGGCTGTTCACCAGAACCAGAACCATGCTTGGCAAAATAATACTGATAATAACAAGAGGCATGGAGTAGACACTGAGTGGGTGGATGGTATCTTGCTATATGTCACTCATTGAAGCCATGATCTGAGTGTCTCTCAATGGACTTAAGAGAAGGACTTAAATCCATCGAATTCCCCTGACAGGACACAGTGATGTGAAGCAGAGAGCAAATCCACATATCAGGAAGGTTTTTTGTTGTTGTCCTTTATTTTAAAATTTATTTATTGGGGGTGGAGTGGGGAAGTGGTTCAGTGGTTAAGAGCGTGTTTCAGAGGACCTGAATTGGGTTCCCATGTCAGAGAGAGACCAAAGTTGGCCTCTGAGAACACCTGCATGCACATGTATGTACCTACATACAGACACAAACTACACATATGATTAAAAGTAAAAACAAAATTTAAAAAGTAAAGATTTACTCTTTTAAATTTTGTGTGTATGTGTTTTGCCTGCATGTATGTAGGTGCTCCACATGTGTGTCATGGAGGCCAGAAGAGGGCATCAGGTCCCCTGGAATAGGAATTACAGACAAGCTGCCAGGTGGGTGCTGTGAACTGAACGCTTAGCAAAAGCAGCCAGTGCTCTTAACCACTGAGCCATCTCACCAGCCCCCTCAAGAAGAGTTTTAAACATAGCAAAGATATCTTTTTCCTGAATCTCATTCCAACACTCTTACTTTTCACTAAGATATTTGCCTATTATATTTTTCAATGGCTGGTTCTTTCGTGTGTGTGTGTGTGTGTGTGTGTGTGTGTGTGTGTGTGTGTGTGTGTAATTAACAAAGTGTCATGTATCCCAAGCTGGATTCAAAATTGCTACATAGCTAAGGATGATCTTGAACTTCTAATCTTCAGGCCTCTACCTTCCAAGTGCTGGGATTAAAGACATGCATCACCACTCCCAGACTATGTGGTGCTAGAGATTGAACCCAGAGTTTCATAAATGCTAGTCAAGTATGCTACCAACCGAGCTGCATCCCAAACAGTTATTTTTTTTTTAATTAAAAAAATCTGGTTATAGCGGGGAATATATGGATCTTGGTTTTGAAATGGAGAATCAGTTATTTTTCTGGATGGAATTCCTAGGTCAAGGCTTAGTCAACACAGACATGGTCTCTTCTTTCTGGGGTAAAAATGAATGTATCACTAAAGAGTGGTTAGTAACTCACTGAATCCCCTCAGCTACAAAAGGCATTCAAGTTATTTTAAAATATCCTTTCAAGTTCTCCCAAAAGCGGGGGAAAAAAAAAAGCACTAATCCTCAACATTCCTCAAACCATGACTCTAAATTAATTCATAGTAGCAACATAGAATTTCTTGCTCTAAATCCCTAAGTGAGCTAGGATCCAGGTTGCCAGTGCTTCTGACCAAGGTGGTCTGTTCCCCAGCCCCTCTTCTACTCATAGAAGCTCAAGAAGCAGAACACATGTGCTAATCGTTATGTGGAAGACACCTGACGCACCTCTACCCACAGACTTCCGTGGATTTGACTCGGTACGTTAGATCAGAACTTAAATATCCTCCTTGTGTCTGGTCTAACAGCGTAGGGGCACAGAGAGACTTGCTTAGACTCTACATTGGGAGAAAGAGTCTCTAGGAAATTTCCAGGGGCACAGTGAGATTTCTGAAGGCCAAGGTCTCCTGCACGAACGACATGCATGAAGCCTGGCTCTTTTCCTACTCACTTTCAATGAAAAACTAAACAACTGCCTGATGTTCCTTTGGGAGTCTGGTGACCACCACAGACAGTGAAATGCCAAATGTGGACGGGGGCCAGGAGCAAAGACATTTGACCATCAGAATCCACTGTGACCATGAAAGGCACTTTGGTGCGGACACAAAACAGAAACAAAAACAGTTTACTCATAAATTTCCATGATCCGTGACACAGCAACTGCCTTTCCTCCATTTCCAGCAAAGCACGTGATCTTTGGAGGGGAAGAGTCCAGCTCTCCTTGATGCCTTATTAATGATTTTGCATGTTTTGAATTTCCTTTCATTAAAAACTCAGGGTTTTGTCCCTTCTCCTGTTCTGGCTTTTCCCTTTGCTTTTTCTTCTTTTGTCTATAATGCCATCATTTCAACTAACAGGAAATGGAACAGGGCAAAGTTCAAGGCACACTCAGAAGAGTGACTTTAAAACACGCTGTGATGTATGGACAACTTTACATGTTCATTCCGGCTCTGGTAAGCCCCCAGGGGCCTTGGGGATGGGATTCCCGTAAGATTCAATAAACACCATGGTTTCCTATGAATACATGCCGTCTAAGACCGAAGAAACACGTTGATTTCACATGTGTGAAATGTTGACAAACCAAATTCAACAGAGGCGCACACAATGGAATAGAAGAATACAGCCTTGCACTGATTCTCCTTCCAACACTCTTATCTCTGACCAAGGTAGTATTTGTCTATTGTTTCTCAATGACCCTTTCTTTCCTGGTGTGTGTGTGTGAGTGTGTGTGTGTGTGTGTGTGTGTGTGTGTGTGTGTAAGTAACCAGACTGACTTACTCTGAACCTAACATGATGTCTGTGATTGCCTGATTTTACAGATGGAACAAATAAGGGACCTCATGGCATCTGCCTTAGAGAATCAGATGGTTGGGCCCCGATTTACACTTGATCTCTTTGCATGTGAGTTTAGCACTCTTTTTTTTTTTTAACTACATTTTTGCAGTCCTTTTCTACACCCTATCCCCAGTGGAATGTGTGTCTTAGTATAAAAACAGCCAAGCTCTCTCCCTGCAGACCAGAGCTCATGGTGTCTCCACAAGGACGAAATACCTGATGACAGGCAGTCCCATCTCTGCTTCGCATGTGGTTGACCAAAGCCATACTTCCCTCTGCTCCACTCCCTTGTCAACAAACACACAAACACCCCAACTGCCAGAAAAACTTAAAAGCCTGACTTCTGCTTCCTATGTCTCTGCAATTCAAAACACACACACACACACACACACACACTGAACCACATCTAAAGACATTTAATCCTACCTACTTTTAAAGACTTGTTGTTTATGTAAATGGGGCTAGGCTTGCACTTCTCGAATAGGAGCTGGTACCTTAAAGTTTTCCATTCCTCTGTTGCACTGTGCATGCCTCTGGTTGAATTTAGTTTGTCAACACTCCACACATGTGAAATCAATTGGTAGGACATTACTGTAAACACCATGCGTTACAACGCGGTGGACCTTTTATTGTCCTAACTGCGAAGAAGAGACAAAATGTTTGCCCATGTGGTTTTCCTCTCTAGCACACATAATATAAATGCCAGAGTCCATTTTATACAACAGAAATCATTACATAACCAGGTAAGAGAAGGAAGTGGAGCTGTTGGGAGAATGCCTGTGTTGGGAGATTGCTACAGGACAGTAGGCCCAGGAACCACGCTGGTGGCTAAGATTTTTTTTATGAAGAAAACAAAATGCCATTCATGTCACTCTCCCCTCATTGTTATTAAAATCTCATTTCCTAATTGTGTGTGCCACACAATGAATTTTTATACTTCTTCAATGGGGAGTCCAATGTGTGTTTTTTTTTTTTTAAGTTAATTATCTTGTGCTAAGAAAGCCCACTGCCAACAGAGCAGCGTGAGTGACAAGATGGAAGAATATGGGCAGGATGTGGGGGCTGAAGCTCTTCAATCACTTACCATTAATATGATTCAATTTATGCTCAAGTCATAGGTTTAGACATTACACAGCACTGTCAGCAAGGAAGGGACTTGCATAATACAGAGAAGAAAGCAGATGGCGTGTTATCAAAACCCTTCAAGCCTAAAATAACCTTCCCAAGTAAGGAGGATAGTTAATTAAAACCAGGATATATTTACTCGATTCGGAATATCTCAATGTAAATAAAAATCAAAATGACACTACTGTAATGTTGGATTAAATGATGAAATTTCATCTATTTTATTTTTCTTTAATAGTTTCTAATCAAACTTTTCATTAAGCGGCTTCATAAAATTCCACAGAGAATTTATTTATAGGGACTGGTTGTAGATTTAAAAGGCTTACTTTTATTGTTCAATTAAAGCTGTTATTCAGTGGACAACATTAGGGGAACAGGGAGGGGGCCAAGCTGCTTGGCGGTGGGGAAGGCTGTGCCGCAAAGCCAAGGTTCCCTTCAGAGGCGTGTTTTGGTTATGCAGGTAGCCATGTTGGTGGACCCCAGAGAAAATGTGGGCTCATCTCTGTTCAAAGGAGCTCATTCCTGTTTCAAAGCCACTGGCTGGCTTCTTCCCAGTTTGGCTACCCGCTCACATATTCATGTCTTCTTACAACCCACCCTAAGGTTGACTATGACCAGAAAGACTTAAGAGAGAGAATGGTAGACTCCAGCCAATAGAGACTTGGGGACGGAATTGTCAACAATCTACATTTTTTTTTCTAACAGGTTTCTAAAACACAGACCTCCATCTTTTAAAATGAGACCAAGGAAGGGTCAGGGAGACGGCTCTGTTGGTAGACACGCAGTATACTTGCGATGCGCCCAGCACAGTGGAATATTCCTGTAAGCCCGGTCCTGGGTAGGTAGAGACAGGACAATCCCTGGCGCTTGCCTACCAGCTACCCTAACCTACTGGGGCATGTCCCATACCAATGAGAGACCCTGTCCCAAACAAAAAGGTGACAGGAGTTTCAGAAATGACACCTGGGGTTAGGTTGTCTACTGGCTTCTACATGTGCACACATGCATGTGCACCCGCACATACAAACATGCACCCACACAGAGAGAAAAAAAAATAACAGACCGAGTTGTAATGCTGTTGCAAGGCTTCCCTTGACCTCTGTTCCTGACTACTGTCTCAGGCCTCCAGTCCTACCCCAAACCACTGCTAAATTTTTACCCCTGATTGCTTCCCCGACAGCTATCATTGATTCTTTTAACTCCACTGTGCTTCCAGATGTGTTAATCCTGTCTTCCCTATTGGGATTCTTAATCCTCAAAACAAACAAGGACCAGATTTTATTTCTTCCTTCTGTATCCCTTCTATTGCCCATGTCATAGGAGAAAGCAACATATCTGTTAATAAACTAAATACCATCAGGCATAGAAAATCAGATACTGGCTTTTGGAGAAGAAACTTCGAGGGATGTTATGGCGATTTGGAATTCCTTGTATCAAAGACGTAGTTGTTAAATGCTGTAAATTCTTTGCCATCAGCCCCACAATTCATCCGCCTGGTGATATGGCTACTAAAATCTGATTTTTATAGCCTAGTCATACTGTTACCTAAATTATATTTGACCAGTTACTGAAGTCACCGAATGTGTGGCACAGAGTATATGCTGCATAGAAGACTCATCTGTGGGCCCCCTGGCCCCCTGGTTATCTGACAGAATGCTTCAGTCATCTGGCAGTCCTCAGTCTTAGGACCATGTGTTTAATGCTAGGCATTAATTAAATTTATGTTCTACCAACTGTTAGTTGGTTGGAGAAACCCAATACCATGTTTTTAACAAATACTTGAACCCATGTCAATTTTACATATTACCAGTTGGGGGATTTAAAATATCATTGTCTGGAAATTTAGATGTGTACCTAAGGGGGGGGGACACATATGGATGAAAGTGCTCCAATGGACTCAAGATATGCTGCATGGCCTGTGTGTTAGCATGAACTACTTTCAAAAGAGGAAACCATCCGAGGCGCAAGCTAACAATCTGATGATGGGCTCATCATTGAACTTGCCTTCTAGAAGCTCTTTAAAGTGCCTTTATTCCAAAAGAAATTTTCTACTTCCAGAGGCTGGAGAAGAAAGGCAGAATTAAAATGAGGTATGCCAAAAGAAAGTTCAGGAGCACATTCACACGGAGACGCTTGTGTTTGCAAGAACATTTAAAATTCCTTTAGGAATGCTCCAGCAACCACTGATCATTGTTGGATAGGAACGTCTGTTTTCCAGCTCTAGACAGAACAGCTTTGGAACTCAGTGACTAATAATTCCTAAATTAGCCAAAAAGGTTAAAGCATTTTTTTCATTATATTACATTGTTAAACACTAACTTTGAATGCTTTTAAGTAGGGGAAAACATTCTCTCAGCTTTATTCAGTGTTAGAAGCCTAGAGACCTTTGGATTAGCTGGTAAAACATGGGGCTTAGGAGCAAGGAACGTGGGTGAATTTTTTCCTCTCTCTCTCAAATAATGAAGAAGGCAGATCTGTAAATGTTCATCTGAAAGGAAAGGGTACTTAATAATTGTATTGGATGCATTGGTCTGTTTTAATGAAAAGGCTATTCGACTATTAAAAATAGGACCATGTGTACTTCTGTGTAGAAGGAAAATCTAACCCCCCCACATGCACACACCCACCACATGACATGCGCACACCCACTCTCACATAGTCTCTGCCTTTGGACTCCAAAGAGTTTACATCTTGTTGTCATCCCTCTACTTATCTTCCTCCTCAGACCATCAGATTCCATCCCTTCACCCTAGATCCTCTGCTGTTCACACGTCTACATCCAAAGTCCTCTGTGGTAGCCTACGAGCTCCCGAAGGCACAGACTGTCAAATTTGAGAGGCCACAGTAGATTCACAAAACCATGTAGAGGTATCTCAGAGCTAATTGGGACGATCTGGACTTGAAAATTTTGCAAATGAGGTATCCTTGGGGACAATGTAAGCCAATGGAATCAGTGATGACACCAGCTTGAAGCAAGTCTATGTATGTACTTTCAAGGCCTCAACCTCTTTTCCCCTTGGTCCTCCTGATGAATTGAACAGGGTACCATCCTACCACCCATGAAGGTGATTTCAAGAGAAGTGGGGGTGTCCATATCTCTGTATGTATAGGAAAACCCACCCAATGGAGAACATCGGACATGCTGCGATTTCTTCAACAAATGGATACAGAAGGCAAGATATGACAGCTTGCCCTCACTGATAGTGCACATTGCAAGGTTTCCCAAGGTGAGCTATGGTAACTGACAGCCCCTCTGCTGAGAAGACGCGTGACTAGTCAGCTAGGCCAAGATTCGGTGTGTGTGTGAAAATTTAAAGGACAGGGCACATCTACAACTCATGTATGTATGTATGTATCATCTACCTACCTACCTATCTATCTATCTATCTATCTATCTAACATTCCATCAATCAATCTTTCATCTCTGTCTACCTTATAGTATTGAATAATTTATGCATTCTTATAGTACCTTATGAAATTAGAAAATTTAAAAACCAATATTTAAATAACCGAAGCCCTCTCAGGAAGAACACGAAAGCATCGGATCTCAAAGTCCACCTTCAAGCTCCACCAAGCACCTTCCAATTATACATTGAACAACAAACACAAAATAATCATCTTTCTCCTGTGGTAAACAGTGGCTACCAGCAACATGAGGACACCTTGTGCTGTAATAACATGGGGGCTGGGTGGAGCCATGTGGCAAGGCAAGCCCTGCTTCCCAGCCCCGCTCACTCCGAGAACCGAAAATGGCTTCCCCCGCAGGAGCAAGTTTCAAGTAGAGTAAAAGACAGACACTCACCAAACTCATCGCATATACTCTCGTTTTCTATGAGAGTAGGGTGGTCAAAGGTATCCCGGCAGTACAGGATCTGGGGGTTTCTGCTGACCATTGCGATGCCCCCCAGGGCGAGCGCAAACTGGTCCGTGAGGATGGAAGATGGCTTATCCTGGATCCGTTTGAGCATGGAACGGTACCGACAGTACTGAGGGTAGCTGAGCACGATCACGTTGGTTTCTTCCTCATCTTCCCCTAGACGGAAAAGAAAACACATCCATTACCCTCTTCCCACCAACAAAGAGAACTTTCGCGGCCGTGACTTAATTTCAATGGTCACTTTTGCTTTGGGACTAGAGATGTCTTCTTCAGCAAAGCCCTTGTCTTTACCATGGTCTGGCAATGTCAGAATCTTCTAGAATCCCCCTTCCCAACTCAGCTCCTCACCCTGGAAGCCTGAGGCCAGCCCTGAGTATAACCACTTTGTGGTCCCACGGACATACATATTAGGTGATGCTTGTATTACCTGAGGACAGTCACACTTAAAAACTCCTTCCAGAGATTTCAATGTATTTTTTTTTTCAGCCTTTGGTGTCACCATGATAAGAAAACTTTGATGAGTTTCTTTAGAATCATTGCTTGGCTTAGATTGATTACACATTTTGCGTGAGCACGTGTGCGCGCATGCTTAGTGTTGGCAAAAATGGTTGGACCCGGGAGAAGGAAGCGTCCATAGGTCTAAGGAGTATTGCCACCTGCTCTGTGGCTCAACAAATATTTTGTGTTCTCTTTATGGGCCTGGAGAAAGGCTGCGCTTCCCACCGTTGGGAGTCCAGGAGGGCCTGGACTTGTTCTTGGCCAATGAATATGACAGAAGTCACGGCTGCTTTAGAGGCAGTATGCCATGGACCACAGTGTCTCTTTGTCTTTGTTCTGGCCATCTGTAATGCTCAGACAGCAGGTCCTCTGCCAGTCTGGGTCTTGGAGTTAAAACAGCATGGTGCAAGGTCCCTGGTTGATCCAAAATAGGTGCAAACACAGCAGAAATGATGCCCACATTGTTTATAATGATCATTTGTTATTACAGTATGATTTACCCCAACTTGATTGATACCACCATCTTCTCCATGCCCCCTCACACCCACCCACCCCCCATCTTTTGATGTTTCTCAAATCCACCTGATAGCCTGGCACACCCAGAGAACCATGCTGACAGGCTCCCCAAACATCCTCGAGAGACAGTCCCATTCGGACCGTCTTAACTCAGATCATTGCAGAAAACATCAATCTTCCTTTTAAATGATCATGATGCCGACTGCTAACTCACTATGTTTTGCGAATAGTTGCAAAACCCAGATTCAACAAGGATAAATCCTTCGTTCATTTTAAGCTTGAGAAATGGCAAGTGCCCCCTTTGGTAGTCTGTTACCTGCAACCATGCCAAACTGAACTTGGGTTTCATGACCCACGCCACCATCATGCCAGTCAGCAGTTCCCAGATTTGTCATTTGTATGTCCAACGGGAAAACACTCACTATTTTGAGCTCTTATTGTACTTCAGAGAACGGCATGAAACAGTTGTTAAGGATACTGACTTTATTGTGGCCATCTGGTAACCAGTGGGAGATGAATTGGGATAGAACGTAATGATGGAACATAACCAGGATGGATGCAAGGTGTGCACGTGACCTTTGCAGATAGGAGGCTGACTTGCAGATGTATCTCTAATTACGTTCACTTAGCTCTTGAGGCTGGAGGCTTCTCCAGGAAAGGAGGTGCTCAGCTGCTTCTAGCATGATGTCTTCAAATGGCTTGCACTTCTTAGGCTCCTGCCTGGTTTGTGGGAAGCCACGTTAGCAGCTGGCACACTTAGAAGGCAGTGTGTTTACATGGAAGAGAAG
Source organism: Peromyscus eremicus (assembly GCF_949786415.1). Taxonomy (NCBI): domain Eukaryota; kingdom Metazoa; phylum Chordata; class Mammalia; order Rodentia; family Cricetidae; genus Peromyscus; species Peromyscus eremicus. The sequence continues at coordinate 18,233,707 of NC_081432.1, read as the reverse complement.
TCTACCAATGAAAACTAGTCCTGAGGTGCAGACAGGCGGGCCTTGACAGCAAGTTGAGATTCCTACAGTAGACTAAGACACTAAGTTCAAATGCTACATTGATAGATATATTTGTTACAGAAGCTCCCACTGTCAGAAGCCCCCAATATCTATGTGCTGTCCCAAAGAGTAGCCTCCATGCACCATTGGTACCAAATCCTATTTATATCTCTACACCTTATTTGTTAAAGATGCAGATCCCGGAGAATACAGCTAGAACCTGCCAGAGCTCACTCTGTTGAGCATGCTCAATACCTACACCACTTTTCTGTACATAGAAAACCCTGTGCAAACACCTCACATCTCCTGAGTCTGCTCTGGTAGGGCCTTTGGCTTCTGTGAAGACAAGAAAATCAGTTTTTCTAAGAGTTTTACAAATAAAATGGAAGATGCTGTGCTTTCCAGAGAAAGGAAGTTAAGGAAGAGTTGTTACTGAGTTGGTGTCCTGGGAGAAACCACCTGGGTCGAGGGTCCACTTCACTGCTGTTCTACCCGTCATTCTCTCGATTTTCTTTGAGGATTTTTGTTGTTGATGCTTGTTTTCCGAGGCCGGGTTTCTTTTTTTGCATCGCTTCAGCTGTCCTGGAACTTACTCTGTAGACGAGGCTGGCCTTGAACTCACAGAGATCTGCCTGCTTCTGCCTCCCGAGTGCTGGGATTAAAGGTGTGCGCCACCACCAGCCAGCTCTTTGAGTACTTTTTCATGATGATGCTCCCTCTGCCCTTTATGTGATTTTCTGTTTGGGATAGCATCATCTCTCTGGCAAGCTTCAGTGCTGAAACATGGCCTCCTTTGGCTCTCTGTACGTCGCCCTAGCTCCCAACACCTACTCTGCCCTCCTCACAGTTTCTGACTCCTTCTCGTAGTTATTGGAAGAACACAAGTATGCCCACTCTCCTCCCGCTTCATAGGAAGGTGCCCTAAGGATGTCCACTGCATCTGGGAACAGTGTTGCTCGAGGTTGTCCTGGGAATATTATCTAAGATCTCATGGGGTTCCTGAGGACGGTTGGACTCAGGGTGCCACCCAAAATGACTGACTCAGTTTCTCTAAGATCGGAATACAGGAATTTACATTTTTAACAAGCACTCGGCCTAGTTCTTGGACTCTACACTTCTAAGCAAGTAATTCTGATTTTCTTTTCTTTTCTTTTCTTTTCTTTTTTTTTTTTTAGCACAGATTTACAGTGACTTATTTAGCTTGGGTTTTAAAATACATATATTTATATGTATATTTAAAGTATATGTAATACTTAAAAGATTTATATTTATATGCTGCATATGTATTTATGACTTATACATAATATATGCCATGTATTTAAAATGTATATTATACATGCATACCACACTATATTAATATAATACATTATGTATGACATATGTTGCTATATTAACATTATATGGTACAACATACAAGTGCACATATATTAATCTATGTAGTCATCATATATATACATATTATATATATAAAACAGTCAGATACTTGTGTTTATTTTTATTTCTCTTTTCCAATCTATTAGTGCTTAGAATAAAATCCAGGATTAAGTTCACCTGCCTCTGCTACTTTTCTGTGATTGTTGGTAGGTAACCAACACAGAGGACACCAACCAAATTAAAACAAGCTAACAGAGACAAGACCATCACCAAAAACACAGAGGACCAGGCACAGCTAGTTGGTGTGTTCAGGAAAAGAGAGCGCTCTAATACCATTTCCAGTACTGAGAGAAAAATACTACAATTTAGGAAAATCCTGAAATAATGAAATGTTTGTTCCTTATGAAAACCCCATAAACAATGCTACAATTTGTGAACGTTCCCCAATACAGAGGTGGCGAAACTGAGGTTGCCAGCCGGGTGACGAGGCAGGGACCTCCATGACATTGGAAGTGACGGGAGGAGGCTTTAACCTGAACTTTTAATCTTGTAACTCTTGTTTGACTAACTTTGCAGTATGACAAAATGCCTCGAATTATTAGTAGTAACTGATTTATAGTGTCAGGGCGAAGATAGTAAGCTTTGGTCAGTTAAAACCTGAGACTCTACCCACCTATGAGTCAGAATTATTCCACTCTGGTTAATAATTTCACTTGGTTAATTATTTCAAGTGTATGACTCGCGGGCCTATAACGCTCACTGTAAACACTTAAATTATCGTTATGATTTTCACGTAACAACTTCCTACCCATGAGATAGAAGAAGCCCGAATCGTACATTTGCCAGCCTAACACTCTTGTCCCCCATTCCCTCATTAAACTCTTTCTACACCAGGAGGCCAAAGGCACAGCTGGGGCCTGGTCTAATGTGGCAACCCTTGGCGAAGCCAAAACAAAAATTATGCTAACTCCGGTGCTTATGGACAGAACCACCCATTTGGACCAGAATTTTGGCATTGTTTGGATGCGGGCAAATTTCCAAACTTGTAATTAGACATTCCCAGAGGAATTGCTTTTCATATTTATAAAACCATGGAAAGCCCAGGAGACCCTCAGACCCTTATAGAGACTGCCAGGTAGGCTAGAGGAGACAGAATGGGAAGGAGAGACAGGAAGACCATATAAAACAGTATGGAAGAAAGACTGTGCAAGAGCTTGCAGATCTTAAGTTGTGTGATCCTTAACTGCTTCCTAAGCCTATACATTAAACCAGCTTCCTTCTGACACAGCCCCAAGAATATTAAACTGTTCAATGGCTGGCTGGTGTGTTTTCTTTCGCAACAGGACAGTGAGAAACCAATAAAGGCGAACAGTCCCTTTAAGAAGTCTTTCTGAAATCCTGCAGCTAGCCCATCGCCCCTTCCTGCTTCCCTAGACTCATAAATACTCTGATACATGAAACAAGGGCCATCACTAAACGCCATGAAGTTTCCCCTTTCTGTTTCACAAGAGCTCTAGCAGATAAATCTAAGAATGAACAAAGAATGGGTAAATTGCACATTTGTTTAGCAAAAGACAAACAAAGTGTTCCCGGAACAATGATTTTCTTTCAACCACACCCACATCAGAAAAGAAACTAAGGAACTAACCCTACAGAGTATTTTTCTAGAACATTCTAGTTCCTTGGGTTGTATATACTTTTTGATTTCAGTCAGTAGAACATGATCAGAAAAAAAAAAATTTGCTGGTTCTCAAGACTGATATTGTAAACAACAGTTACGATAGTCTATTAAAATGTCACCCCACTTCTGGTCTCCACCCCCCCAACAATGTGACCATGCTTATTTTTAAACGACATATTCAAAGGGAATAAGAGATCTAGAATGACTAAACCTCATTTCAACTTCAATAAAGAGAACTTTGCCTATTAAAAGTTAATACCTAAAGTACACGGCTTGTACTCTCCGCCGAAACGGCTGTAATCCTGTGCTTATATCATAATTACACGTTTTGTTAACCTCTCTTAGTGTCAGTTTTTTCACTTATTTATATGTTTTTCAAAGTCCAAAACAGAATTCCATGGAGAAACTGTAATTATAATCTGAGACTCCACCCTGACTTGTCAAACAGTAACTGTACACCACGGCTCTCATGGAGTGGGGTTGGTGGGGTGGGGGTGGGGGTGGGGGTGGGGGAAAGGGGGTGGGGCAAGCATTCATTCTGCCGGTTGCTCAGATTGTCTTTATATAAGGAGATGCATGAAATGGCAAGCCCAATAAATTACTGGAGCGTTGACTTTCAAATATCCATAATGCTTCCCACCGCCCCCCCCCCCCAATAGTTAGTGGTGGCCAAATGTGCAGGAGGTTGACAATGTCCGTTCTAGAGGAGAAATTTGGTTTCATCTCTTACACAACAGTGTAGAAACATAATTTTATCCTCCTGGCAGGGTTAGAGGGCTGTTTAGGAAATATCACACTATATGTTGATTGATAATCACAGTTGTCCACTTCTAACATCAGTAAACCTGAAAAACAACAATAACAACAACAACAAAAAAAAAACCTAAAGAAACAAACAAACAAAAACTTCATTAAAAACCCTCCACACCAGGACTTTCTAGAGCTGGGTGGAAAAAAATCTGCATGTCCTTTCCTGTGCCTAATTACCTCAGCTGGAAATTCTGCCAAGTATTTCGCCCTTTCGTTCTCTTAATCGTATTAGGGCAAATGGGTCTGGATGCCAACAGAAACAAACATTTAAAGATTTTTCACTTAAAAGACTCAGAATCTGCATGGAGGCTGCCTTTGAAACACAACGTCCCTCACGCTTCCAGACGACCCACAGTTTCCTTTTCTCCTGGCCCTCCCCAAGCCACTGATGAAGCTGCAAGAGTTATAAAACGGACTGTCTACTTTTGAAACAATGTAAGCGAAATCATGTCAATAGGAAGGGCTTGCCCACCGATCTGCGCCGCCCTCTGTCACATCCCTGCATCAGACATTCCTTTCTCAAACCTTTATACTTTTTGCTTGCTCCTAGCAACCAACAGAAAGCAAAGCCTCAACTTTATGTACCTGGCAGACTTCCAGCTCTTACCGCTGTATTGACAATTACACCATTTCCATTTAATTGCTGCGCTGTTGTGACACAGAATATTTGTCATAATTAGGCATTTCCTATCTTCTGTCCATTCATCTTTGATTATTACTGAAAATGATTTTTTTTTTAAAATTTCAGAAAACCCAAGCACAAAAATTCTACAGATAAGAGCAGCTACAGCTGTTACTATCATTACCAACAATGTAACATGCAGGGGGAAAAAATATAATTTCTCGGAAGGTAATTTTCCTTTCAGTGTTAAGTGCTCTTATTCATCTTGCAGTTACTCAATGACTTCCTGTTCTAATTACAAGACATTATACAGAAAAGACATTTGTAAAAGGGAAAATGCAGGCAGGGTATGTGACTAAATAAGCCCAAATTGGTCGAACTGTTTAAAATTCCAAAGTCGTTCATCAACTTTATCAATTCCTGGTTGTGGCTGTGTGGCGATGTGTGTGGTGCCCCCGCTGTATTTCCAAATCTCTCTCAAGGCTTCAGCGTCAGTTCTGGTGGTTCAGACACATCAAAGGAGAAGACACATTCGCAGTGGAACCGAGGCTGAGAGAGAGGAAGGGCATTTTTTTTTTTTAATGCCCGCCCCCCATCAAAGCTGTTTTCCTGGAGGCAGGCCAAGACATGTAGTGGAAAATATTAATAACAAAAACAAATTAAATGCCTGATTAAAAGGAGCGAGGAGCGAGATTCTATCAGGAATAGAAATGAAAAGGCCACAAACGATTTCATGAAAACATAGTGTGACGTAAACGGCCCATCAGGGCTGCACTGTTGCGGTTATTTTGAGAACGGCTGGTACTGTAAGTCAGCGGCCCCGCCCTCAATCATTTTGTAGTTCTCTGCCCAGTGAGGGAGTGGGGGCAGCCTGAGATGGCTAAGACAGAAAACAGGCCTACCCCCCCCCAGAACTGGCAATAAAAAGATAATGTACTTTTAACGTAACAGAACAAGGAGATTGACTTTATTAACTAAGAAAACGACCTTAAACGGTCCCTAGCTCGCCGTTTGTTTTGATAAGTGGAAAAACAGATCTTCCTAGGGTAGGCAACAAAAAACGTGACTGGGAAACTTAGAGAGAGAGAGAGAGAGAGAGAGAGAGAGAGAGAGAGAGAGAGAGAGAGAGAGAGAGAGAGAGAGAAAGGAGAAAAGGAAAAGAACACGTGGGGAAATACATCAGTAAATGGTTGCAAATGGAACAAAGAACATTTGAACCACATAACCAAGGGTTTTGGCCAGCTGTGTCCAGAGACGTAGCTTAAACACACACACACACACACACACACACACACACACACACACACACACAAATTATGTATCGCTGTTGTGAATATCAGCTTTTACCCTTGACATCGCTTCATCTCTCAAGAAAGAAAACAACACAAAGCTAAATTCAAACCAAATGCAGACATCACTTTAAGTAGCAGAGGAACCCACTGGGGAGCCAGCCAGCCAGCTCCACCTCCTTGGTCCTCCCAAAAGGCCACTGAACAACAAGCCACATTCAGGAGCCTCTTTGAATCTCATCTTCAGAATTTTGCATGTCATTTACATATGTCTCATCTCAGCCAAATCTAAATGTCATACAAGACAGGGATTATACAATAAGTACATGTACTGGGAGATCACATGGTTGGACTGTGCTGTAAGCGCCCCCCCCCCACCCCAGCCCTGCCGTGAGGTGTTGTGATCCTAGGGTCTGTCTCCCCTTTAAACAGGTTAACGTTTTAATAAAAAGATGTTTTATCTTAATGTGTGTGTATGTATGCATATTTGCACCTGTGTATAGATACCTGCAGAAGTCAGAAGAGGGCACTGGGTTTCCTGGAGCTCAAATTATAGGCAGTTGTGAGCTGCCCAGGATGGCTGCTGGGAACCTAACTCAGGTCTTGCTGAAGAGGAGCAAGTACTCTTGACTGCTGAGTCCTCTTTTCAGCCCTCAAACAGGTTGATGTTTAACCTACTACAAGCCATTCATTCTTAGTCTAAGTGAATTTTAGTATCTGAAGAAAAACATAGAAAGTGTCTATGATACATCAGGTTCCAAGTTCTGGACATAAAGACATAATTCGTCCCAGTCCAAGATCGTGATAATCATTTCCCCCCCCCCCAGAGGTTAACTTCTGCATCTATTTATTTACTAGTGACCCAGGGAAGGATGTTCTATTAGACTTGAACTTAGTTAAAGTCAATCTCTCCTGCTTTACAAAAGGTTTCCTACCGCTAAGACCCAATCCACCCTGCAGTTACCATGACCAAGTTCTTATGGAGGAAGAAACAAAACCATTGTTAGCTGAACCAGTCTCAAAATTTAAGACAACGCATTACCTTTTCCCTCGCTTCATACTACATATCCTTCCTCTGGGGAATATTAACACAGCATTTACTTTCCCAATGTGTCTTCTATCTGTCACTTCAAGGGTCACAGTCCTGTGACAGGGGCAGCTGTAGAGACCCTTGACATTGGGATGCTCCCATGAATAAACCCGAGTAAGGTGCAGCCAGGACAGATCAACAAGTGCTATCAACATCTGGGCGAACGTTTCCCATGGATTGACACTTACACTTTCCTCCAGGATCTGTGTCCCAGAGCTGACAGCGGGCGAGGTGATTTTGTGTTCCCCCTTTTAAGTTATGCAGAGACAAAAGTGTCTGCACCTGGTTCAAATCCTCCCAGCCATGAAGGATGGTTCTGATTGCTCTAGTTGTCATTTGTCTTTTCAGAGTTATAGGAATGGATATGAAGTAGTATTTCAGTCTCGTGAATACGTAAAAAACTAATTAACACAGGAGTGCTGAGGTTGTGAAATTACCTGCCCTTTCCTCTCCTCCACCTACTGCTGTGTGAATTTCATCTGCATTTAAAAAGTATCGACAGATTCCTATCTGTCTAAAATCTATCATGTATGTATTTATATGGGCATGTATGTATGTATGTATGCACATATGTATGAATGTTTGTGTCTATTTATTTCCGTGTATGTATCTATCTGTCTGTCAAGACACAACCCGTCTTGAAAAAGAAGAAGGAGGATGTTGGGAGGATTTGCACTCCCAGATTTGAAAACTTAGCACAGAGTTATTGTACGAAGAGAACCCGGGGGCTGTGGAGACGAGTTAGACACTAACAGTACCTTCTGTGCAAGCGAAAGAGGCTGAACTAGAGTCTCCAGCACCCACGCGAAGCCAGTCACGGCCATGCATGCCTGTTGCCCTCAGTGTCGGGGTGCCGAGACAGGCAGATCCTAGGAGCTCTCGGACCAGCCAGCCTAACTGAAATGGCAAGCTCCAGGTCCACTGAGAGACACTGCTTCAAAAAACAAAATAGAGATCAACAGAAAAAGACACCCCCAGTCCTCCTGTGGCCTTTGTCTATGCATGCATGGATGCCTGCAACCCTCCCCCCCCCACACACACACAGAGAAATAAATAAATTGTGGATGTGGTGCTGATATCTAGATAGAAATACGCTTTAATAGAAAGGGACAGGGAACCTGGAAGGAGGACTCATACCCATGGTCAACTGATTTTTTTTAAAAACTGAATGAAGAAGGTAGCCTCTCCAAGAACAACAGTAAGAAAACCGGATTCACTCGGGCAAACGAAAGCCATGGTACATACTCCTACTTCACTCTATGTTCACCTGATAGCTAAAACTGGAGCAACCACTGAAATTCAAGCGCTGGAACTCTAAAGTTCATACAAGGATGCGGATGGAAGCATTTGTATGACCCCGGAGTGCTCACAGTGTGTCAGCACAACTGACAGGGACGAAAGGGTAGGTGAAATCCAAACCTTGTGTGCACCGCAGACACTATGACGGAGTGGAAAGACAGATGTGGGCGGGGAGAAAACGCCTACAGATGTTATGCATACACATACATACATGCATACATGCATGCACACATGCATGTGCACATCGTGTGTGTAAGAGATTCATAGCCAGAATATATGAAGCCCTGAAAATCAAAATCAAAAAGACAGCAAAGACCATTTATTTTGAAATGCAAAAGGAAATTAATTGATGTTTTATCACAGAACATGTACAAATGGAACAAAGGAAAAATGGTCAGTATCATTATTAGTCTCTAGGGAACGAGGGTTAAAAACCAGAGAGTAAGTCTTTCCCACTCATCAGGATGGCTACTGTAAACAACAACAAAAATACCAATTGTTAGTGAGCTTGTGGAAAACTGAGACCCTCATGCATTAGTGCTAAGAATGTCAAATGGTATAGCCATGGTAGAAAGAAATCTGAAAATTTCCTTAAAAGATAAATCCAGGATTCTTATACAGGCAGTCATTCCATGCCTAGGTACACACCCACAGTCACTAAAAGCAAAAGCAGGCATTTATAAAGTCAATGTTGATATCAACATTTCCCAGTAGCCACAAAGTCGAGACAATTCATGTGTCCATCAACAGAAGAATAGACAAACAGCATATGGAGTAACCAGGGGATAGAATATCGTCAAGCCATGAAGAGACGAATGTGGTGTATAGTCAACACAGATGAACCTTGATTATTTCATGCTAAGTGAAATAATCCCCAAGGGCAGATATCACACACTAATTCACAGAGACAGAAAGCAGAACAGAAGTTGCCAAGCCCTGGGCAGAGCCGGAGGTGGGACTGGACGAATAAAGAGCCCTTGCTTAGTAGTTCAGAGCTTTGGAGGGATGGACAGGTTCTGTCGACAGAGAGTAGCAATCATTACATAATATCACAGATGCATTTAACATCTCTGGCTAAAATGGCTAGAATAGCCGATTTTATATTATGCATATTTTACAGGATGAAGAAAGGGCACTGCTGGCTGGCGAGTGTTATATTTTCCATGCAGATATACTCTTAGTTGGTGTTTTGTGTGAGAAAAAAGATGTGTCTCTCCAATTAGTAAGTAAAATATAAACTCCTGGGAGTGGGGTGGGAGAGGGGACTTGGAATTAGTGTTTTGATTCCTTACTATAGACCTTTGGGAGCCTTAACAAATTCAATTAACTGACAGACGGTTTGAGATAAACATGTGACCCTCCCATCAGAGTATAAGCAGTCACATGGCAGTTCACCCTAGGCTCTGGGTCAACAGCTCTTCCCATGGAGCTAAAGGAATGGGAAGAAAGCTGTTAGACCTGCTCAGAGGAAGGTTCATGAAGTTAGGCAGTTATAGCACCTCTCTCTCTTTCTGTCTGTGTGTGTGTGTGTGTGTGTGTGTGTGTGTGTGTGTGTGTGTGTGTTTGTGTGTGTGTGTGTCTGTGTGTTTGTGTGTGTGTGTGTGTATGTGTGTGTGTGTGTGTGTGTCTGTGTCTGTGTCTGTGTGTTTGTGTGTGTGTGTGTGTGTGTCCATACTTGAGATCTTTTGAATCTCACCCTCAAACTTCTAAGCCATATCCAAATTCCTGCACTGACTTCTGGGAGCTCGTATCCTAAGGAAACTGTGGTTGCAATTGCTCTTCCTTCTTATCACAGGCTCCTGTGTCACAACTAGGAAGGGAGGGCAGAGGTCTCTTTCTTGCCCCAGTGACTCGTCTGAAATCCGTGTTGAGCTAGTGAATTCCTACCCAGAGGTTACCAGGGTTTCTGAGGGGAACTCACAGAGGGCTAGGGCAGATCTTGGGCTTCATCTCACTCCTCAGTTTATCTCCCTAATGAGCCAGCATCCTACGAGGATGAAGATACAGTCAAATCACAGTGCTGCTTCTGAGAGCCTCCTCTCTAGGTACGTCTAGACACCCCAAGCCACAGACTTGTGATTTTTGGATTCTTGTATACGTTTCTCTTAAGCAAAAAGTGTGGCGGTGCTTAGAGCACCATGGGCCCATGTTAGGATGCTGTAAATCAGAAAAGGCAGAATGGTAAAGGTTAATAATGCTGATCAGTTCAAACATAGCTCGAAAACTCTGCAAGCCTAGCAGTGTTTTTTTGATGTGAACTGGATACATCGATGGATTAAAAACTGGTACAGGATTTATTTGGGAACCATTATGCTTTATTAAATGTATACTTTACAATTTAAAATCTTATCATATCACAGGTAATGTTTATTCTAATTTTAGTTAAACACCGTCTTACTTCATCCTCTATCGTCTTTAATGTTCTCGACATGAACAACAGTGTTTTATATGACCACTTGAAATTGGGCAAAGGAATATACAGAATTTAAAAAAAAAAAAAGTCCTTCAGCATAGCACTACTCATCCTATGAGTCAAATATGTAATTAACATTAAAAAGACAAGGACTAAATGGATGAAATTAATTTGTTTATTTTATCTAGTTAAAAATATCTAAACTATTACTTCAACAGGGAATCAAAACAGAAGGATTAGTGCTGGGGCTCATGCTTTTCATATCAAGTTTCTAAAATCCGGTGTGTATTTAATGCTCACAGCATCTTTTGATTTAGACAAGTCAAGTTCAAGGGATTAATAATAACGCCACCTGGCTGGTGGCTACCATATTGAACAGAAAAACTTAAGAGTCTCCCAGAGAACACCTTTGAAGACTATCGTGTTAGACAAACTGGCCCTGAAGGAGAACTGGGGAAAACCAGGGCTTTCTTAGGACCAAGGCACAGAAAGATGCCTTTGGGTTTTAGCGTCCAAGAAAGTAAGAGATTCAGAAACAGGCCTGGGAGAAGAGACTAAGACAAGGAGGCAGAGTGTCCAGAGCGGTGTCTGATACCCAAGATCCCCCCAACGCCAAGAGATAGCAATACTGTTGCCATTTTAATAGACCCTTCCTGCTACCTATAAACCAGTGGTTCTCAACCTGTGGGTAGTGGCCCCATATGGGTCACATACCAGGTATTTACACTACGATTCCTAACAGTAGCAAAATTACAGTTATGAAGCAGCAATGAAGACAATTTTATGGTTAGGCGTCACCACAACATGAGGGGCTGTATTAAAAGGGTCGCAGCATTAGGAAGGTTGAGGGCCACGGCTACAAATCATGTGACAACAGTATTTATTTGTTTGTTTTCTATTTACTTGTTTATAAAGCTTCCACCATCAAATCAGCCCGAGCTCTCTGCTAGGCTCTCCCTCTTCTGTGACTAGCTGCAGATGTACCTGGTGTCATTTCCGCAAACCACCTGCCGTTTCCTGTCATGATCTGGGAAGCACACCAGCCCGTCTTAGTGTGTGTCTTCCTATCTTTTCTTTCGAGCGTGTGCAGTTCTAAAATTAGTTTATCATCTGAAGGAGATACTTGCAAAAGCTACTGGAAAACGAAACCACGACTCCATCTTACATCAAGGCGGCCATGTAAAACACATTGCACCTTGAGGATGTTCTCTTGGTCTCTGGGGAAGAAAGCCACTGAGGGCTGATGACACAGATAAGGCTCTACTTCCTCCTCATACAGTGTTAGTCCCAAACAAGTTGCAGTCAGAGAGGCTGTGGTTCACTTGCATTCCCTATAACATCTCCCATCCTCAGACACTCATTCCCAATGTCTTCTTGGCTCCCAGTATCCAATATCCAAACCTAACTCACCTTTACCCACAAAGAGGCGGTAAACAAATAGTTGATAACTCCAGATTAACTCCAGTTACAATGCTGTGGCTTTATATCAACAGTTCCCATGGATGACTGTTGGGGGACTGTTTTAGGTACTTCAGTGAGATGACTTACATCTGCAAGGCTGGCGAACTGTGAGCCAAGTCCAGCCCCAGGCTTGTTTTTATGGATAAAGTTTTATTGCACACACAGCCACACACGTTTGTGTAGTATGTCTGTGTTCACTTTTTGCATTCCAACGGCACAGTTGTGTAGCTACAAAGTTGAGGAGTTGTAACAGACATCTTACGACCCATAAATCTAAAATATTCACCAGCTGGCTGTGCGTATGCTCACTCTAGATTCTATTATTACTTCCAGAAATGTGTTATTGGGACCGCTGGTGCCAGCTTATTTCCAAAGATACTGCAGTGACCCTCTCAACACGTGACTGTACGTATTCGTTCATGGTGGGCGCTCCTTTCCAGATTATGGGTTGTTTAAAGGGCGGGAACTAGGGCTCTGGTGTGTCTGAATCTAAAGCACTCTGGGAACAAGAGCAATCCATGAGAAAGGGCTAGGATGCTAGTTCAGCTGATTAAAAAAAAAAGTCACAAGAATAAGGCACTGAGCTGGAGGCCTGGAACTCATGTGAAAAACAAAAACAGGTATGGTGGTGCACACTTGTAAACACAATGCTAAGGAAACAGACAAGAGAAGGGGCTCGCTGAACCTGTTGCTCCTTTTCTAGAATATACTACAGGAAGTTATCATCAAGAGCTTGCCGAGGTCTCTTTTGATGAGGAAGGATATTACTAATATATTTTGCCTCAACTGAAATCCAAACCCAGTCTAATATTCCACCCCCCCTTAGGTAGGACATGGATACGGAGCATCTAGATAATAGATGTTATCATTTAGGATGCCAGACCTCACGGATACTTCAAGGCTAAATGGTATTGGTAAAGCACAATTTAACAGGTCCATTTAGCAGCTCCTCACAATCAAGATGATTTTAACAGTCTCCGAAACCAGCCTGGATACACCAAGGTATGCTTAAATACCAGCAAATACTACACCATATAAAATGCTAGTTATGCCTCTCTTCTCCTGTAGAAAAAAAAAAATCAGCTCCTCCCACCCAGCAGCCCCCAGCCCCACACTGAAGTTCCTTAGTTTACCTGGGAGGAAAATGGAATGGAGTAAGAGTAGCGAGCTCTGAGCTTCCCTAAAATTAGTGATCTTCTTTCCACATCTTTTTATTGACTGTTAATCTTTCAGGCCCTTCCTTATTCTAAGCCCAGTGGGACACTTCACACAACCTTCTCTCGCTCCAGTAACAAACCTGGAAACTCCCAGGACTTTCAGAAACATCGAGTCCAGGGATTCAGTGAGGTACCTGAGTGAGCGGGGTTGGGAGAAGCCTGGTTGGGAGAAGTCTTAGGTCTCCAGGAAGGAAGCTTCTTCCACCTTGCAAGACACTCAATTATTCAATATCATCGTCTCTGCTTTTTCCACTAAATGGGAGGGTTTCTGAATAAATAGGCAACATATCACCTCAGCCAATTCTTCCTTACAGCAAGCACACTTTAAAATCTTAGCCCTTTGTCTTAGGGTTTCTATTGCTGTGAAGAGACACCATGACCATGGCAACTCTCATAATGGAAAACATCTCACTGGGGTGGCATGATTACAGTTCAGAGGTTCAGTCCATTATCGTCACGGTGGGGAGCATGGCAGTGTGTAGGCCGACATGATGCGGGCTACATCTTGATCAGAAGGCGACAGGTAGTGAGTGGTCTGTGACACTGAGCGAAGAATAAGGAAGAGACCTCAAAGCCCGCCCCCCACAGTGACACACTTCCTCCAACAAGGCCACACCTACTTCAACAAGGCCACATCTCCCATCGTGCCACTCACTATGAGCTTATGGGGGCCAATTACATTCAAACCACCACACCCTTCATGTATGTTAAGGAAAACAAAGGCTACTCCTCCAAGCAACTTCCCAGGGACCCTCAAACCTCTTTGTAACAAAGTGCTTGAGGTTGTGCTCAGTCACAAACTAGTGGAAGAGACCCTTCCGTAACCTGTCCCCCACATGTTCTCTTGGGTTAGAATATTTTTTTGTGAGTATTCTGGAGTTACTGTGTCATGGGCAACTACGACGGGACCGTAGTCTTCACCTACAAGAAACAAGCTGATCCTCATGTCTTCACTCATCAAGTCTTTAAAACTATTTTTCAAAATTCAGAACTAACATACAAATATATCTTTGCTGTAAATGATAAAATGATAGATCCCTCTGCCTCAGACCCTGGGTGATCTTTTCAGAATTGAGGTGAGAATCAGTTGGTTTGCTTGGTCTAAAGTTTCTGCCTCTCTCAGAAATCCTTTCAAATAACGGCCGTATTATTTCTTCAACAACATAGTCTGCTTAGTACACACACAAAGCCATCCCACCTATATGGAGCGCTGGGACGTGTCAGAGCACACAGCATGGATGAGAGTTTGTGTGAAAAATCAGTTGAACGCAGCCCCAGCACTCCAGCCGTGACAGTACGGCTTCCAGCGCACGAGGAAGTGAGAATGATTGCATTTTGTCGAAAGTGTCTCATTACGTTGATTTAAATGAGATTTCTAAACCCGCAAAAAGAAAAACAGTGTAAAACACCATTTGTTTTAAACAAGACGATAAAAAAAAAAGACAGGTAGCGAAAGCCTTCGGAAATTCCAGTTAGTGAAGGGCAAAGCTCCTATGGCTGTGGACGTCTGACAGAAGCAAAATGGAGTTGAGCGATACTTGGGTCAGGTGTCTCGCTTTTGCTTAATGGATCTTCGTACATCAAACATCCGATAAAGGACAGGTGTTAAGAGACCTGGATAGCAGGATGTACGTCGCAGGCACGGAGATCTTCAACTTGACAAACCTGTTTCATCTCTGACAACATTCAAGTGCAGCGGACTCAGAAACATTTCCTAAGATCTCCCACACCTCACTGGGTAAGATATGGTTCTGTTTGCAAGATGCCAACCATGCTTCCTGCTGCTTATTCACAAGGCAGTCACTGCAATGCTTGACACCAAACCTACAGGAACAATGACAATCAAATCCCAGGCACCTGGCCAGAATGTTCAGTTATTGAGGACAGTCCTGCCAGAAAATGGTGCTTCTTGTTGACTATATGCCATAGACGGGCAAGTGCTAAGCTCTCGGTTGTGGATTTAACCGCAGTGGCAATCTGGGGAAGGATACGTTCGCTGTTCCCAATCATGCATGAGAAAACTGAGGTTGAGAGAGACTATGTAGCTTGCTCAAGGTGACCTCACTGTGGAACCTGGGACTGTCTGCTCCCACAAACCACTAAGGTAGCTCCTCCTCACAGTTCTAACCAGGGACACCCGTGACAAAGAGAAAAGGCCCAGGCCATCTCAGAACGGAGCTGCTTGTTGGGATGGGAGATGCCTACAGAAAGAGGAACTTGTCAGTAGAGTGATGGCATTCGGGATCCAAGGATCACAGGAAATAGAGGTCAGGGGTCATCAGCCTAGTTCCCTTTCTGATTCAGGATGGGGGGGGGGGGAAAGCTGCCATCTTGGAGGGTGCAGGAGGCTGTACTTTCTGGTTTTGCAATTAATTCCTTAGCTGCCAACTAAGTGAAAACAGGTATTTACTGACCCCACCAAACACTTCTGACTTCAAGAGAGACCACTGGAAGCAGGAAGTCCCATGAATTTATGAGATCAGCAGCCATTTCTCCAAGGTTGTTATAGTACAATTCATTCCATTTGCAGCCTGTTTAGTGTGAACATTGTTTCAGAGAGATAAGTAAACATAGATTCACATCTGCTGACTTCTCTCCTCCCCAGCCCTCCCGTTGTTCCACCGACTCTTTTTTTTATTGATTAAAGTACAATTACATTATGGTTGGGGAAAATCAGCTCTAGAATAAATCATTTTAAGAAGAAATGGAGGGCTCTCAATGGCCTTATAAAGCACTGCTGTCCATCACGGCCAGGGAAGCTTCTTTTTGCAGCGGGCAATAATTAATACAGTGACTCACAGCTGGTAAAATGTGGAGAATGAATGATGGTTAAGTGCTCAGCCCGAAATAGCACATCTGCATCACCCCTTCCACGACTCAGGGACCATCACAACAAAGGAGTTGGAAAGGTCCTAAGAGCTGGAGGATGGAGGGGGGTCCTATGAAATGCTGTCTTCTTGATATGACACTGGTAGTGTGATCATGAACATGCAGCATGTATACACACACACACACACACACACACACACACACACACACACAAGACATGAAGTGGGAGGGGGGCTGGTTGGAAATGAGAAGGGGATCTCTAAGAGTGGAAAGGCAAGAAGAAAGAATACCAGGGGGAGAGAAATACATCCACAATACAAGTCATACTTGGGAGAAATTGTAACAAGATAAATTAAAATGAGAGAGAGAGAGAGAGAGAGAGAGAGAGAGAGAGAGAGAGAGAGAGAGAGAGAGAGAGAGAGGGTATCCTGGGAAGAAGCAATACAGAAGGAGCCATGAGAGAGGCTTTGTAGAGATAGGCTGGTTCCCACCATGTCTGCACTTAGGTTTACTGCTCTGTGAGCCAGGAAGTGTAGCCTGCATTGTGCCCTCTGCCCTCCTTTGCTTATCTTACATAGAAAAAGAATCTTAAAACTTAGATGTTAGAACTGCCTTGGCAGAAAACAAATAGGCAGTCAAATGCCTAAGATGGGGGGCCTTCAGTGGGGCCACTGGAATAGTCTTGGTCTGAGGGGGGTCCTTCTTCTGGTCAAGTGTCTAAAACATGTCTGAGATGCAGGCTCTTCTATGCACATGTGTAAAAAGTAAGTCTCCCACTCTAGAGGCTGAACCTTGGAAACATTAGAGAATGTCAAGGTCAAGATTCAGGATACAGAAGGAATTCTTCACATCCAGCAAAGATGGTAGGGGTGGGAAGACAGACACACTGACCATGGGAAGATGGATGCACTGACTGCGATACTTAGTGGTAGTCTTCTGTCTCCTGGTTTGGAGACCCCCACAATGGTATGAAGGACAGGAGGAAGTGTGATGTCACTAATCAGAAGAAGAGGTAAAGTTGGCTTCTAGAAGGTTCAGAAGAAGGACAAAAGTATGCCTCTCTGAAGGGAGTTTCCTTAGGATGAATGTGGGGCTGAAGATCTTTTGGCCATTAACTCCAACAGACAGCAAGTAGCTAGTATTATCCAACTTTTTGCCTTAACAAACCAGAAGACGCATTACATTGTAGGAGTCAATAAAAAAATTGACTAAAATCAACAAATATAAAAACAGTATATATTCAGAATTTTTTCCCCACTGTCTTAAAGGTCATGGTATTTTCTCCTGATTTGAAAAGACGTGAAAGTGTTTTTTTGTGGAGCCTTAACGTTACTGTGGGCTTTGGTCACTGTGTCTGCTAGGGCTCCCAGAAAAGAGGGTGGTGACCCTTGTTTGCAACGGCCCTGGAACTGGAAGAGCACATTTGGAAGGCCTGGGTCCCAAAAGTCATACTCTGCAGAGAAGGGAGGCGTGGAGGATGGGGAGAGATGGTGACTGGAGTCTGGATATAAAGTATAGAACGAATTGGTTCATTCAATTTGTTTCCGTCTACGCTTTTAAAATTCCTTATGATCCACATTGCCTACCAAGAATGTGGGGTTAAAATAAATAAATAAATAAATAAATAAATAAATAAATAAATAAGCAAACAAATAATAAAGAGATTGGAATTCCATGATGTCCAGCGTCCCTTTTTTCCCACTGAATGGTACCAAAGGGCCACAGGCTGTTTCCTCTCCCAGAGGAGAGCCCTTGAGTGTGGGCAGCTCAGTGGCTGGAATCGCAGCCTAATGCTGCAGACATCCAAGGCAGCTCTCCCAGGCCAGGCCTCACCCCTGCTGGCCTCAGGAGGACTCCTGGGCTCAGGTCTTGGTTAGCCACACTCCAGCCACATTTTCACACATAGCATTTTTGGACATTTCTATGCCATAGGTACGAGTGGATTTGAACAACTCAAAATCAAAAATGTTTCACGCTGCATCATTTAAGATTCCTTCAAACTGTGCGGATCCTCTAGGCACAGAGGCCCTCAACTCTCCTGCTAGTCACCAAAAAGACATTCAAAAGGTGGTTTGGTGAGGACTTCTTTCCAGCCAGATGGAGATGGTTGTCTACAAAGGGCCATGGTCTTTGCCAGCCTGCCAGGCTGAAACACTGTTTCAATATATCACTTATCACTACTCTATGGATCTCTACCAATCCCCATCTAGACAACACATATACCCCTCCATTTCTCCTCCACTACAGTTCTTCAAACACTAACTTTTGGTACTTGGACATAGCACTTCCTTGAGGAGAATGGAGACCTTCACCAGTTCGTTTCCACCTACTTATGGAATATTTTACTTCACCTTCCAGCTGTAATTAAGGCAGCGCGTTTTGACTTCCCCGGCTGCCAGAGTACAATATCTGCTAGCTGTGTGTGGCTAGTTAGGTTAAATTAGTTCAAACAAAGGGGATCCAAACATTAAAAATTCAGCTTCTGGGTTGTAGTAGCCACCATGCCTGTGGAGTCCGGCAGCCACAGGTTGGTCTATCAAACCGGAAAGCCCAGACACATGACCACTGTAAACAAAGAAAGTTCCATGGGAAAATGTCACCTGAACATGTATAAAGCAACAATGTCATTCTGTTTGCAACTATGTCCCTGCTGCCTCCACGTGAAATGTAATGAATGCCCCAATAAATGCCTAAGAACTGCAAGTTTTCCTCTCTAAATATGGGAACAAAATGTGATCCTCCAAAAATGTTGAGTTAAACAAGGAAGAAATAACAAATACAAAAAAAGGGCTATACTGGGCAAATGATTTCCATCGAACCAAAAGCTACAATACTACTGTTAGTATAAAAATTATTTCTAGAACCTCTGGCTATGAAAGTAAGCGAGCGACTGTTTCTCAGAGTGCACACCCACGAGCCATTCATATTATCAGATCAGCAGTGACCAAAGAAAGCCCTTGCTGTGAATGCACAATAGCCTTGGGATGTCGAGGAGGACACTCAACACCGAACACTTTTTGCTCACGAAATCCTCCCACATTTTGTTGAATCTCAAAACAATGTTTTGAGCTTAGAATTCTCATACCCATTTTACCGATGGGAAAGGAAGACCAAAGGCATCAAGACTTGTCCAGGATGACTCGGCAGCTGAATCAGTGGGACAGATACCTGGTCTTAGGCTTTGTGGGGCGGGGTGTGTATGTGGAGGCCAGAGGTGGATGTCTGCTGTCTTCCACCTTATGTCAGAGTCTCTTGCTGGACTTTGAGCTCACGGATTTACCTCGTATATCTGCTTTCCCAGCACTGGCATTCTAGGCCTACATCGCTGCATCTGGTTATATACAGAGATGCTGGCACTGAACTCAGGCCTCATACATACTTACTAAGCACTTTACCAACTGAGCAATTGCAAGCCCCATCCTGGCTACTACATCTATTATTTTTCTCTATCATCTATTTATCTATCAATCTATCTATCAATCTATCTATCTATCTATCATCTATTTATCTATCCATCTATCTGTCATCTATATGCCTATTATCTATCCCTCCATCGATGTTGTCCAGAGCACAGAATGCTTCACAAAGGCAGAGCTACCCTTCCAGTACTGGCGAAGCCACTGATCAGCTGTCCTCCGTGATAATAACTCTTGGCCTCTGCAGCACGGAGAGGCTAATCTTCGGTAACCGTGGGCTCCAGAAACATTACTAATTTATCACCCACGAAACCGTTTGTGCATGGGTCCTCCACCTAAAACAGTGGTTGTAAAGCCCAAGCTTGACACACTGTGCTCTGGGCTGCACAGCTGCTTTGCATTTTGAATTCTTTATTTATAGAACAAGTCAAATTAATAACTCAAAAACGTTGTTTCAGGCAAAGTAATGGACATACAATAAAACTATTCATTTCCTAAAAGGTCACTCCAGGAGATGCATACATTGTTTAAAAGTCTACCAACAATGCTATTATTGCCTCAAAAACTGAAAATGTATAATAAGCAGTTACAGCACATATCTGCCCTGGAGACCCCAGGCTCATTGAAAGTACAATCAGAAGGCAATCAATCACACTCCGAAATTACTTCATTTTCCAAACTGTTTACACTTTTTAAGTTACAAATCTACTTTCTGCTATTTCAACTCACGATTTACAACGGCAGATTTCGACCTCTTGGCCAACAGCCAAGCCCTAGTCGTAATGATATGAACAGATCAGTGCTCTATACAGGAGGGACGCGCATGTAAATTTCCAGTATGTCTGCAAGTAATCAACCGTGCTGACTACAAATGAGACCGTCTCGGATTTATTTTAGGAGAAATATCTTAAAGCTGCACTTTTTTATCCAGGCCAAAAAAAGCCTTTAAGAGGAACTCTGAGATTACTCAAATTATTGTAAATAAATGGTTATGTGAACAATATGGAAAGAACAGAGAAATACAAACCTTATTCCAAAGTGACTATTTCAGCATTCCTGTCCCACATGCCCTTGTGGTGGGGGAGGGAGAGAGGGAGCTGCCACAGCCCCCTTCCTCACCCTTCCCCCTCCTCCCAATCTTTAAGATTCGGTTGTTAACCATAACAGCAAACCAACTTTGGATTAGCAACCAAAAATACCCAGAACATAACGGAAGATCCCAGGGGATGGTGTTTAAAATTAAATATGATCTTTATTGTTCCGTAACTGTGGCGTGGACAAATGATCACTTTATGTTATTTGTACAAATAACATTGTACATTCATTTTCTTGGGGGAAATAATTAGTCTATCATATCCTGCTCACCATCAAATCCTCCCTCTTCACTGTCAGCAAGCGTGTGCATTAAAATCAGGAGGCTAAATTTAGCCAACGTTTTTTTGTGTTTTTACATGTGGAAGAAGAAAGCTGAGTATTCACATGTATGGTTGCCTGAAAGGGAGATGCTCAAAACAGCCTCTTGGTATAAATGTTGAGAAAGTCAACTCACAGTGATTGATATTTTAGTTAGGGCGTCATTACATGACTAAACTCAATTTTATAATTGGATAAGGCCAGATATAATAAACTGGCCCTGTGCTGCAAAAGCATTCTACATCTCCGAGCTATCTGTTAGCATAAATCAACCTAATTATTTGAAATACTGTCACGAACTGGAAAAAGAAAAGAAATGAAAATAAACTTGCTGCCCGAAGGTCTCATTTTATTTTCAAAAGGCCAACCCAAGCTTTTCATGGGCCCACAAGTCCAGCTCCATCATGGCCGCTAACTCATACTTTCTTTCATTCTTCTCCTCCTCTTCTGTTTTTGTTTTATTTTTTAGACAGGGCTCTCTTGTGTAGTTCAGGCTGGACTGGATCTCTGTTGCCAAGGTTAGCATTGGATCTGTGATCCTCGTGCCTCGGCCTCACCAACATTGGGATGACAAGGGTATGTCTATATATTATACATTTTGGACAAGATTGTACATGCAGAAAGTCAAGGGTAAAGATTAAAAGTCTCCTGTGTCCTGTGGTTCATGCTAGAATATGGAGTGTGTGTGTGTGTGTGTGTGTGTGTGTGTGTGTGTGTGTACCTAAGTGCATTAATTTAACTTGTAGCTAAACATGATGATTTCTAGGACCCTGGAGCAACACAAGCGGCCTCCTTGTCTTGAAACTCCACTTTATCCTCACATGAAGTGCTATGCTGAAAGCAGAATGAATGTTTTCAGTTCCGAGTTATTTCATAAGCAACACCGCGGAGCCTCTCTGATGTCATTGTGGTGACATCATCAGGATAAACGCTCACTGGCTGAAACAGTGGTTAACACGTCCGCAGAAGTCCCAACTTATCCCTGGTCAGCCCTGCTCCATATCCACCTGTGAGTGCCCAGAGACGGTGCATGAGCCTCACCTCTGAAAACCCACAGCATGGAGCTAGAATATTCTAAAGGGCACGGCATCACTTTCAATGAAGGTGTCTAAAGGGGAGCGGGGTTTCTGGCAAGCAGAAAGGAGAACTGTGTGGAGGAGCAGGGCTGTCTTTCCTCACGGTCAGACTTCTAGAGACAGAATTCCAGTGCCTGGCTCCCTTCAGGCTCACTCCACTCAGCACACATCAGCCCAAGATGGGCTTCTCTGTCACTGGGCTTCTTTTGAAACGTGAAGACAAACTCACGTATTTTTCGATGGCTTTAAGCAATGCTAGTCCTCGAGGGATGATTTTGGTGCGCACAGTATCCACTGAAAATGCTCTGCATATTTAGCCACCACTCAGCAGATGCCCCAGAATTCTAACTACGACCGTTGACCTTATGAGTCCCAAGTTCTTTAGGCACTTTCCAGAAGGACACAAACAGTGATACATGCAAAGATATCTCTGAAATGTATAAAACAAAAGTTGGGGGTGGGGAACAAAACAGGGAGAATGGTTAACTGAACTGTGTCCCAGGGAAGACAGCTGCATCAGAAATTTGAGGCTGCTGTGCACAGATGTGTGCTATAGGCTGTGGAAATGTGATAAAAAACGTAGGCAAGATACGAGCACAGCTGAACTCCCAGACAGTGTCAATGTTAGATATTTCAATGTGATGCTAACTGGGAGTTCAACTTGCTTTCTTTCTCTGTCAGGGTATTTCTCCTAACATAGTAAGTGGCATAACAGATATTATTTACATAATAAACAACATAATATTTAGTGTTATTATAACGCAACGAGCAAAATTAAGGCAAATTAAGAAAAAAACCTGGACAAAGAGAAGAAAAAAAATATCCTTCCTGCAAATTCTCCAATATCTTACTGTTCAAATATTTGCTCACACACTTTTGAGTAATATGCCCAAATTTTATGGATTGTAGTTGATTAAATTCCACTCAAAACACCTTGTCAGGGGATTACAATCCAATAAATATATCCAACTTTAGTCATCTTATAACAATAATGACAATGTTGTGCCAAATTAAAAATAATAATTTAGGCATATGGGCTTCGGGTGTCCTCCCCCACACCCCCGATAGTATTTTGTACAAACTCTTTGAAGCATATTGTATTATCACTGGTAAAACAACATCAGCCCATTTCTACTAAAGCCACATAGTACAGGAGGTTCACTTCCTGTGTTATACGGCTTGATGGATGTCGCCACAAGCATAACTATGTGTCTCTACCGTGACTCTATCATATAGAATACTTTCATTGCCTACATATTTTATTTTAAACTGAGATTGAAAATTTTCTTCAAATGGCCCATATTGATTGAATTATTAGGATAGGTACAAACACATCAGCAGCCTAGCACTCAGCACGGTCCAAGGTCCAAGGGCAGGTACAGGGTTTCAGCAAGATCAAACATTCATTACTTTTTGATGCCAGTTCAAAGTGGGGAAGTAGTTGTAAAAACGAGATAAAAACCTGGGGATGGGCTCCTTTCTCTGCAAGATGAGATGTGGGGGTGGGGGGGGGGAGAGGAGAAGGAGAAAAAGGAGGAGGAGGAGAAGGAGGAGGAGGAGGAAGAAGAGGAGGAGGAGGGACTTGAGTTTTCTTCCTCTCCATGCTAGGTCCAGAATTGCTGTACAATTACAAGCCAGAATGTCAAGATGCAATAAAGTTGAACTGAAAAAGGGAAAAGAAAACATGCTCTCTTTTTTTCCCTTACAAATGAAGTTTGGAGCTTTTGCCCATTAAAGTAAGCCAAATATGTTTCTCTCTAAAATTCCAGCCAAAAGGCAGGGTGCCAAACACACTTAACAGATAAATCACTGTCCCTGGGTCTCTGCTCTACTCTTTCCCCCCTTTTCACTTCTTTCTCTTGATACACACACACACACACACACACACACACACACACACACTTTAAAAGCAGTCATGTGTACACTCCCTAACCCCCACCAGCCCATAAAACAAAGGGAACAATTAGTTTTGCTGAAGAAAGTGATCCTCCCCCTATTGTTTAGGGGAAAATCATATCAACATCAGTCCACCGGCCTCACTGAGATTAGCATTCCCTATCTTGGGGTCACGCCATTGTCCCCCACACTACCTATAAATTATTACAGCCAGCTTATCACTAAGCTCCTTGTAAAGTGGGAGGAAATTTGTAAACAAAAGTGAATCCCAGGTTTCATGTTGTATCCTTTTCAAACTGGAAGATTGCACAGTGTCCTGTTCCAACATATAAAATCGTACTGCCTCTATGAACCTCCATGGCTCTTCCCAGCAGTTTCCATTTAATTAAACCGACAGCAAAACAGAGCCTTTGCTAATGGGGTCCAGACCATTTTTCTCTTCAGTGTAAATTTTCAGGCATGAAATTACATCTGAAGCAGACACAATGATCCTTCTATAGACACGCATTTAATCTGTAGGAACAATTCCTTTGTCCAAATTACAGTGTGTTTTACATTGCATGTGACTTCATTCTAAGTGGAATTCTCAAGCATTATCCCATTTGAATTCACCTTAGCCCTCCTCCACAACCCTGGCTACATCTCACGTAGATTATGCTTAAAAACCCGGTGCCAAAGTCTAAAGTCTACATCAGGGAGGCACAGTTACAGAGGAAATGAGCCCGGCTTCATTTTGCATCGTTGTTCTCATTGATAATTTAAGTAAGAGCTTTTTCATCAATGGTTGACTCTAGATAAAGGCTATTGGCATTTAAAAGGGTGCCTGAACTTCATGCTATAAATCAGGATCTCAAGTATTTCAATATGGCGTCAAGGAAGAATATGTTGATTAAATACATCTTATAAACTTGATCATATGAACATACATAATGGGCTGACTAAATATTTTGGTCTGTTTGGATATTAGTCACTTTTCTGGTGGGGACAAGCCACCATATGTTTCTTTCTCATGACTTAAAATTAATTTTAGAAAATGTCTTTCTTGGGCTTATCAGTTGTAAAGATGGAGTCTGAGGAGGTATAGCACAGAAATCAAAACTTTCGGGGAAGAAAATAAATCTCGGTGCACTATAAAGTGATTTATACACCAAATTAAGGTATGTAGTAAATAGAGCAGAGGAAAAAAAATTCAGATTGTGAAAAAAATAGGAAGCAGTGATACTTAACTGAAAATTGGTTGGGTCAAGTGTCATTTAAAAAGTAAGTTTAGGTCTGGACAGATGGCTCAGCAGGTAAAAGTGTTAGCCCTGCAACCTTGATAACTCCAGAAGCCTTGTAGAAAGTCAGATGCAATGACACAGGTCTGTGATTCCAGCATTCCTAGTTGGAGATGAGAAGTGGAGATGGAAGATTTGCTGTTGGCCAGCTAGCGTGGAGTACGCAGTGGGTCACAGAAACAAGAGAGATCTCTAACAAGGTCAAAGGTGTGAACCAACTCCTGAAAGTTGTCCTCTGGCCTCCGTACACACTTCCTACTTCTATGAGTGCTCACAAGCACACACACACACACACACACACACACACACACACACACACACACACCCCTAAGTTCCCAGGTTGGTTCAAAGGTGGGGCATTGGGTCCAGCCTTCATTGTCACAAAATAACAACAGCAACAAAGCCTTACGTCTAGAGATCGGCAGCTTTGGTGTCTGAGATGCGAAAGAATTTGAAAATGCCCAACCCATGGCAAAAGAAAGACTGGTTGGTAAACTCAGCTTGGTCTTCCTCGCGTTCACCTCCCAAAATTTGCAAGGCCCTTGGTACAGTTGGCCTAGCTGTCCATAAAAGAGCTCTTTATTTCAACCAAAGAAAGCAGTGTTGTGGATATTTCTTATGCCAATCCTGAAAAAAAAAAAAATACATTTTACATATTTTAGATTCAATTCTTTCTCTACGTGCAGATGGCTACCATCCCATTTGAACGTCCACAAAAATGGCGGCCCTTCGGAGTTTGTGAATCAAAGAAGATAATTCTTACAAACAACTTCATGAAACAAAGAAACTGCTAAGATGTAAGCACTTTAGGAGTTGCTGAAAACCCTGTCTCCCAACATGAGTAACAATGCCATTGTTCTCTTGGAAAACACAAAGCAAAGCACTTTGTTTTTAAGGGAGCTGCGGGGGTTGCAGGGCAGCCAAGGCACCATCCTCTGAAAACCCTCCCGGTCTCTTTGAAAACGAAATATTTCATTTAGACAGCAGAAGACGGTGGTTGGGAGATTAGAAATCATTTCAAATCTCCCAGGCAATCAACATGCAGTCTTTCCCATGCAGACAGAAGATCTCCTGTTTTACAGAAAATGCTAAATAAACACTTCTACGGGCAGAAACTCAAAGGCAATTTATTATTGTTCTTTTTACTCTGGTTAAAACTCCAGGATCCACACGAAGCCTATAAATAGAAGTTTCCTTCTATCTTTGGGATGTGGAAAGCAGTTTCTAGTAGGTCCAGGGCCAAGAGGTAGGAAAGGCTTGCTTTTTCTCCTCTAAGGCATCATATCTACATTCAGACAATGCCTACACGATGGACCCCTTCAAAACACTGCCCAGGGGAAGAGCAGACCTGTCCATGGGTTTTGAAAACTCAAGGGCATTGTATCACAGACAACCGCGTTTCTGTTTTAGACATGGGCAGTTTACTAACCCTTAGCAGTATTTTGAGTTAAATTGCAGAAAGTGCAGGACAGCCGAACTACAGCACCTTGGAAGCAAGACATCTTGGAAGGGTTTTAAGGCTTTAGGAGACACATGTCAGCTCTGCCTGGATTGCTACAGGGTTGGGGAAACATGAGTGAGAGTTAAGTTCAGACCCTGAAACGTTTAGTTACATTTAGAAGTATCCACTTGCCCGGGAAGAGGACACAGGGCTAGATGATCCCTTCTAGGTTAATCTTTCCAACCTGAAGTTTGAAGCCCATCAGTAGGTCTACAAACTCTGTCATGGGAGCTGCAACTGGGACTTTTGATTTTTAAGAAATGAGAGAGAATGGAAAAGAAAGTGCCAGGCTTCCCCACTTACACAGGGTAAATATTCTTTAGTGAAACTACATACTGTTTGTGTGTTTGTATACACACATACATACAAATGCACATACATATGTGTGTGGGAAAATACCAGCTTGCTATGGTAAATTTATTATTGTTGTGCAACATCAGGTACATTTATGAAGATATCTAAAGATCCTTTTTTTTCTAATATTTTCTTTTAAAATTGTGTGTGTGTGTGTGTGTGTGTGTGTGTGTGTCTGTGCATGTGCATGTGCATGTGCACATAAATGCAGGTGTCCAGAGAGGCCAGAAGAGGATGTTGGATTCCCTGGAGCTGTAGTTACAGGTAACTGTGAGCTGTCTAACGTGGGTGCTGGGAACCGAACCAGGGTCCTCTGGTAGAGCTGCACACGTTCTTAACCACTCAGCCATCTCTTCAGCGCTATGAACCAAGTCGAGCTGGGCCCATGCTGCTGTCCCTCACCCCTCATTCCTCTTTGTTCTGACACAGAGTACTGTGGTGGTGAGGTGATGGAAGGGGGTGAGGTGGAGACGTCATTCACTGATGCCCACCGACTTACTAAAATTTGCTCTGAGCTATGAGTGCTGCATAATACAAATATGTATTTACCAGTAAGGAAAGCTTACTATAAAAATATATGGAATTGAGTTAAGAAGATCTACCTCAGGAAGAAATTCAAACCGAAATGGACTCCCGTGGAAATGACAGGAGGGGACTGCGCTTGGTAGTTGCTATGTTAATCCGCGTGGTTGAGGAAAGACACAGGATAGCTTTCAAACTTGCAAATAACACAGTTGGTAGATAGAATCTAAATGCAGGCAGTTAAAGGCAAAAAGCTCTTAAAAGGCTGAAGAATGGCCTGAAGCTACTAATACCAAATCTAATAAAGGGAAATGCAGCTTTACACTTCGTCTTTGAAAAAGCTGATGTCTTCAGTTCACTATAATTCGTCTATGAGCCAACAGAGAGTACTGCTTCTGAGACAGTATGCGACATGGTTGGAAAATGGACATACAGTGCAGGAGACAAGACAGAAGAGCTTTCTACCATGCCCCATGGGTCAGATAACACACAGGGTCTGCAGGTAGTGTTTTGACAGTGGGCATTGAAAGTTGAAGCACCTGGATGGAAAGGGGGTGTATGCAATAGTCTTGGCTGAGAGCAGCAGAGGTGTTTAACCTAGATATTAGAGGATTTTATGATGTCTAAAGACCTCAAGAACTCCTGAGAGCAACACATGTAGGGAGAGAGGTGGCTATCCCTCTGCATTTGATCTAATACAGGGCTGGTGATGCAGCTCAGTTGGGAAAGCATTTGTCTAGCACGCATGAATCCCTGGGTTCAATTCCCACCACAGCATAAACCATGCAAACCTATAAATTCCAGCATTCAGGAGATAGAGGCACAAAGATAAAAGTCATCCTTTGCTATATCGTGAGGCTGAAGCCACCTGGGTTACATGATCCTCTCTCAAAAGTCAATAAACAAGTCAATAATATAAACATAATAAAATTCAGAGTATGTGAAAAACTAAAAACCATAGTTGTGTAAAGTCGAGAAGGCATCCCTGGGAGAGCAATGAAGGATGCTTGTGCTGGGTATAAAATAGAACCAGATTGAATTTTGCAGTTCTTCATAGTTCAAAGGGTATGAGAGTGTTGGACAGAGCACTAGGACTCCAAGGAGAATTATGGCTCTGAGAAAGAAAGGCCAGGCCTGGCTTTTTAAAATAGATTGTCCTGGGCTGGGAATATGGCTCAGCACTTAGAGAGCTTGCATATGGGGACTGACGTTCAGATCACCAAAACCTAAGTAAATGCCTGGTGAGTGTGGTAGCCTACTTGTAATTTGAGCCCCATCAGGCAGAGACATTGGATTCTATGAGCAAGTTGGCTCACGACACTAGACATATAGGGCAGCTCAGGGTTTCATTGAGAGACCCTGCATCAAGGAATAAGATGGAAGTGGATGATTCTGACATCAACCTTAGGCCTCCAGTGCATAGGCGCTCATACCCTCTACGTGTGCATCCATATACAGGAAAAGTAGGCACATACCATCACCATCACCACCACCCCCAAATACGAAGAGGGGAAAAAACAAATTTTATAATGCTTTCTTTGCCTTTCCTTGCTGTGACCTGAAATCACTATGTCTTAAATGACCATGTTATTTCCTGTTCCCCCCAAACTATTGTGAAGACAATGGCACAACTTTAAAGTATCTTTACAGCTAGGAACACCTCTGTATCAAAAAAAAAACAGTAAGCTGGAACTGAACTGCTAACAGCACTAGTCTCTAGGTTGAGGGACCATGACTGATTTTCATTCCTTCTTTCCCATGCCTCCACTTCCTGCAATACAAACCGATTATATTCACAATGGGGAAAACATTTTGTAAAGATGATTTAAAACGAGATTAGATTTTTATCTAAAAATGTTCCACTGGTGAAAATGAAAATGATCTCTAAATAAAGATATTTCAACGTTGAGCAGAGAATAGGCAGAATTCAGTTCAGTGGAAGCGTTTATTTTGGTGGACCATGAAAAACAACCCCCGGCCTACCTCTTTGAGATTATGGCCTCAAATCTAATTTTAACATCGATGACTAAAACTGAGCCTTAATGATTCTACTTTTCAAATCCAGCCATATGTTGACATTTTAGTGACCTGTGATCTGCTGACATTCTCTTCTTTACAAAAGAGTTAATCTACAAAGACCGACTCTTCACCATTCTGCTCTTTCTTCATATGTTTCTAAAATATTAAAATGCTGCTTGTGTTTGTTTTCTAAGTTAATGTAAACTGTAAAACTGGAGTCCCTGGGCACGTCAATTTGTTATGTATACAGAAACAAGTCTTTCTTTTCCTTTTCCTTTTCCTTTCTTCCTTCCTTCTTTCTCTGTTCCTCTCCCCGCCCTACCTCTACCCACCAATCCCCGAATTGACCTATATGCCCAAAAGTCATTGACCTCACGGAGAGACACATCTTGACTTCCTTGCCACAGTGAAGTACTGATTGAACCTGAGAGAAATTGTGTCACCTTGAATACGTGTTAATTTTCAGGATGGTTGAGGTGGGGAGCTTGGGGTTCCTGGTGAACCCCATGATGTGGGTTCATGAATGAGATTTTAAAGTCTCTTCTGATTCTTTAGTATAACATTAAAATCACACACCTCGAAAAATCAATCTCTCTTTCTCCCTCTCTCTCCTCCTCTCCCTCTGCGATGTGGAGATAATTTCCTCTTGTCTTTGAAGAAAGATGTTCAAAGGAGGTATATACTTGAAATATGTAACTGTGGATACACAATGTCTTTCAGTAAAGGCTGGGCAAGGGTCATAAAACTATTTAAAAACAAAACACCTGCCCCTTTGGACTGAAACAGCTAACCATTAGCCATCCATTTGTAATGTTTACCTTTTAGTGTGTTATTTTCCCATTTTTCTTCGTGAGGACTAACCATTAGTAGCCCCCTAAGACTAACAAAAGTACATTCATTGCCTGCTGCCAAATGATTTCCGGCCCCCAAACGTCTCTGGTGGGGAAGGCGAAGTGGACAGAGGATTATGTTTCTATTATTCTTGGGTATTAGTAGTGGGACACATTTTTTCAGCTCCCCAAACTTTCATTTTAAGTGCATTTACATACAGCGGTCTAGAAGAGACCCCAAACACAGATATGACTTAGGTGTCCATGAAGCAAATCTAGGGAAATACTAAATTTTAAATACAGTAAATACTTCAGAATTACCTTAACTAAGTGGATAGATTTTACATTTTCTTGGCCGCCAATTTCCCCCACCCCACATGCCTGAAAGATAACCTTAAAACATGATCAATTCCCAAATGAATATTCCTCTGCATTTTCAAAGGGAAGTGTGTTTGTAGTTCAACGGGGGTTGTGTAAACAAGGTGTTTGGCTGGGAGAGATGTGCAGGGCTGAGTATTCCAGAGCTGGGGGAAGCTATTTAAAGAATGGAGTACTGGATTCCATGGGCCAGATGCTCGTATAAATGTGAAACTATGTTCCCATTGCAGATGAAACTATTTTTAGTCAGTGCACACGAAGAGCACCATTCACTTAGGCATTATGGGGTGGGATTTTAGTAAACTACAACCAGAATCTAGATGGACGTGGCCTCCCGTGTTCACTCAGTGACACCAGGCCCTGCTGTGAGGACTGCCCTTCCTCTGGTCCACACTAGTAGGATCTCACCAAGTGAAAAACAGCAAAGACTTCCATGCAAGTCAGGAAATAGCCTCTGCCCTCTCTCTTACAGGCAAGGCTCACTTTTTCCTCTCTGGACAGATGGGGACCTAGGTACTGAAGGGCCTCATTCCTGGCACATGCTAGCACTGCCTAGGTGTGTGTCTGTCCATGCTGACAAGGGTCCAGCTGTGACCTCCATTTATTTGTATGTTGATTCTACAGCTTTCTTGACCCCCTACGCTACCTCCATCATGTCCATCATTCTGCACATTGGTATCTACTTTTGACCCCAGATTTCAAATTCAGGAAGGATGCATATCGGAAAAAGATGTGGGGGGGGCACAGAGTATGCAAAAGTAAAATGACCCTGCCTGGTGTAGATCCTAGAAGCGTTTTTGACACCAGTCACAGGAGTCCTGGTGTGTAGGTTCCTGTCCCTGACCATTATGAATGCTACCAAGGCTGTGGATAGCTGCACAGGCCATAGGTCATCTCTTTTCCAGTACCGTGTGCATACCACCTATTTTCCACATAGTCAGTGAGTGCAGAAGGGACTCGATAAGAGTTGACATCTCCTGAGTTCCACAATGAATGAAGACAAGGGGTAAGAAGCAGTTGTGAAATCCAACCAACACTTGACATGCATTCTTTTCTGAGGAACAGTCTGGAGAACTCATAGGCTTTATGAGGAGTTTTAACTACCTTGCTCCTTATTCGAATAAGGGATGATCTACCAAGCTGGCCTCCAGGCAGTGACACTAACCTGGAGAGTGCCTGTCTGTCTGGAACTTCACCTGAGGCGGGGCTAGGATGTTCTGAGTGTTGGCCACAATCTTGAACTTGCCACCTCAGGGATGACCCGCTCTTGCTGTGGCTCATGTCAAGGCTAGTAGGCCAGTGTGGACTCTGGCTTCTTTCACTGTATTCTCCGTAACAGACCAGGATGTAACAAGTGGAGGCAATAATGAGCTCGCCAGAATAATGTTTAAGTTTTTAGATATGGCTATGGGAGTCCAGTCGGCTAATCTGAGGACAAGGAGCAGGGAGTCCCAAGGCTCTGCCGTGCTGGCTACTTTCACTTACAGAGAACTCATTGAGAACTCCAAGAACAAAGAAGGAGACAGGAAGGGATGATTTCCATTACATTTCCTTGCTATTCATGAGGTAATCATGTCTTACACAAACAGGGTGCCGCATCCAAATCCTCTCCTTGGCTCTAATGGAAAAGGGGTGCAGAGTTTCTATTTTTAGCAAAATGCCAGTCATCTGCTGCTCCCACCTCATGAAAACAACAAAAAAAAACAAGGCTAGTGTTACAAATGTGTGTGTATCTCCCAAGGTTCTGCTAACATTAGAAACCACTTTAGCCTCTCTTGTGGTTTCTTGTAGTGTTACCAGATCCCCCCACTCCACCCCATGCATTTACGTACAGCCTTGGAAGTTATAATTACCAATCATTTACTCGGAGATCATAAATGGTTTTTGGCGACTTACATGGATAGCTGTGATTCAATGGATTTAGCGTCCTGATCATGGGCAGGAAAAAAACTTATTCCAGTACATTCTTCTAACGACTCCTCTAGTGTTGGAATATCTGTGTGTATTTGTTTTTAGTCCATGGTGGCGTGTTTGGCTGAATGTATTTTTCTTTTCCTGGGTTAACAGAGTGGCGTACAGTCATTGAAGATGGCCTTCAGAATGCTGTTGGAGTCCAAATGTCTGGCAAATGAATCTAGACCCATTTCTCAAGCCACATGTCATGTGCAGACTACCAATGGTCTCAGTCAAGCCCTAAACAAGCAGCCTAAGGAGTGCTGTGTGTGCTTGAATAATTAGTGGGAGTAGCAGGGCCTTGAGGCGACTTCCAGCGGGTCTTGTACTTTTATCAGTTACTCAACAGGACCCAATGTGAGTCTTACTTGTATTTTTTTTTTTGTGTGTGTGTGTGTGAGCTGCTGTAAGTACCCTTGTGTCTAAATCCGTGCTTATTTCCTTTTGCTTAGCTTATGCCCCACACTTAGGCACATGAGTTGTTCTAATCCAGCCAATTTTGAGAATTGAAGGTCAGCAAGTGACCCTTAGTTAGCATGTTGTGTAGAAACAAGTTATACCCAGGACTAGTGTTTACCAGGGCATGCAACAGCTGTAATTACTCTTGACTGAGCTGAGACCCAAACACCTGAGATTAAACAGTCTTAAAGGAGGGAGGATTTATCTTGGCTCCTGGTTACAGCGGCTTCAGTCCATGGTGCCCTGACCCCATGTTCATGGGCAGAGCGTCACTATGACGGGGCCATGTAGGTGGGGAAGGGCTTCATTTTGTGGTGATTGAGAGGCAGAGAACAAGGAAGAGATCGGGAGACGAGCATAAGCTTCAAAGATTTGCCCTAGTAACATTCGATTTCCTCCCACTAGACTCTGCCTACTAAAGTTTACAGAATGTTCCAAAATAACCCGCTAGCTGGCAACCAAGTGTTCTACATACGAGTCTGTGTGGAAGCAGTTCACATTAAAACCAGAGCAGGGAGTCACAGTGAC
Organism: Peromyscus eremicus; assembly: GCF_949786415.1. Taxonomy (NCBI): domain Eukaryota; kingdom Metazoa; phylum Chordata; class Mammalia; order Rodentia; family Cricetidae; genus Peromyscus; species Peromyscus eremicus. The sequence goes on along the minus strand of NC_081432.1, from coordinate 18,199,961 downwards.
TAGCTTTTTACTCACTCCAAGTCATAAACGGTCGACACTTGAGATTTTTTAGGTTTCCTAGTCCTAGTCAGGAGCTGGGTGTTGACTGAGCTGTAAAAGTGCAGGTATCATGAAAGTAAGAGTCCTATTTCATCGTTTCTACAATATCTAGCATCTGGGCTTTAAAGGTATACAACGACTAACCCACAAAGTGTTAGATGCACAGACTCCACACCTGGGGGGTAGTCATGCTTCCAAGCTGATAGATCCATTCAGTACAGAAGAGATTTAGCCTTCAAAGTGTGATGCTAATTGACAGGTTTGCATGTGACCTTCATTGCTATCCATAATCTAGGCTGGGCTTTTGTGCATGAGGAAAGCCTCCAAGAAAATGATTGAACTATACACTAGTGATACCCAAGGGTTATGATTTGCGAATCAAATGATGCTCCACAGGTTATGGAACCTTTAAGAGGTGGAGTCTTGCTAGAGGAAGTACATCATGGGGTGGGGGGCTGGGCTTTGAAAATTTGTAGCCTTACCTCACTCCCTGTTCTGTCTCTCTGCTTCCTGTGTGGGGATGAAATGCAATCCCCCTGCTTCCTGCCTGCCATATTGGCCACACACTCTTGGTGCCACACCTTCCCCCACCTTGATGGGCCCTGGTGGAACTAAGCCCAAATCAACTCTTGCCTCCTCTCAGTTGCTTTCATTTTGATCAAATATTCTATCATGCCAGCAGAAATGCAACTAATACATGTCAGTTTTATGTGGTGCAGGGATACATACATTTACTTATCTTTACCATTATTTATAGAAAATCATCTGTATTTGTTATTTATAGTAGTAATATATAATTTCCCCTTTAAGATAGTCATTTAATGTAAAAAGAGCAGCTTCCATAAAGGAAGTTAATAATAAAATGGCCAGTCACTAATATCACAAGACATTGTGAGGCTGGTTTATGCATGATGGAGTTCAGGATTTCCTAATCTAAGGCCGCAGCTTTTGACAATACTTGTTACTCTTTACCAAGCTCTTTGCTGAACCTGACATCGTTCTAATCACAGGGAGCTCAGTGTGTTATTAGATGCTGGTACCCCATGAAGGCAGACTTGTTTTATAGGTGACAAATCCCAAACTGCAGCTTGCTGAAGGTCATGGAGGCAGAAAATGAGGACTATGGGTTCAAGTCCGAGCCTGCCAGGTTTCGGGGCTGTTACCATTACATTATGTGGCCTCCAAGTGCAAGATTTAAGTGTAGCCATCCGTGCATTCTTGTACACACACCGGTAGCACCTACTTCACAGCAGACAACGTGTGCACTTACAAGGGGGCAGGAGGTGAAATGTGTTTGTGTGTGAGGGTGTTCAAGAAAGTTCAGCAGGTAAAGGCACTGGTCACAAGATCTGGTCACCTCAGCTCAATTCCTGGAACCTATGCAAAGGTGATAAGAGAAACTGATTCCACAGAGTTGTCCACTGACCTCCATACATGAGCAGTAGTAGCACACACTCACAGTCACACACACACACACACACACACACACTCATACACACACCTATCCATACATTCACACACTTCCATATGTTCACACACTCACACACACACACACACACACATACACCCACTCACACACACACACTCACTCATATATTTCATATTTTTTGGAATTCATTTTAAAGAGAAGAGGAGGGCTGATGCTCATTCCTTTCCTTGAGAGTATTTTAATGAGAATCAATGGCAGATGGGCCCTGATAAGAGGAAAAACAAAAAAAGAAAAGAAAGGGGGGGGGGAAGATTTCTCATTACAAGCTTCAAATCATGCTCACAGGAAATGGGCCAAATTTAGAGGAAAAACAATATCCAGATCTCCCTACGTAAAAGAGAAAAGCTCACTGATTTATAAATATTTAGAGCACTGGATGTGAGATTGAGTCCTATAATAAACATATGTCCATCAGAAGAGGGAAAAGCTCTTCAAAAGAACATGTAAGTAGACCTTGGTTTATGAAACCTGATATATAAAACTTAAGTCATAGAAAATATATGTCCATGGCAAAAGGTGCTTTGCTAAAAGGTGTTTTCAAAGGCTTGCCATGACTGTAAATCTTCTCCAAACATTCTAGACCAATGGTTTTCAACCTTCCTAATGCTGTGACCTTTTAATACAGTTCCTCATATTGTGGTGACCCCCTCAACCATAAAATTACTTTCATTGCCACTTCATATCTGTAACTTTGCTACTGTTAGGAACTGTAATGTAAACATCTGTGTTTTCTGATGGTCTTAGGTGACCCCTGCGAAAAGGTCATTCAAGCCCACAAAGGGGTCAGGGACCACAGGTTGAGAACCACTGGTCTAAAGAGCAATCGCTGACGGTGTAACGTAGGCATAGCATATCCAGACCACCAGACAGTAGAGCAAATGTCACTGCCTGTCCCTGATGTTAATGTCTACCGGAAATGAAGAAATGGGGGCGGGGCAAGCCATGCCTTCCCTTCCACCTGGGTGTGAAAAAACGGAGTCCTCCTGTGTGGACCTGTTTTCCCGCCCACTGTGAGTGGGCACATGTTGTCCTTGGTTTTGCTCTTGAGTGAATGACGGCTTTGTACTTTTAGGGGAAGTCAACCCGGCAGTCTTAATCGAGTATACATGCACTGATTTCGGGAAGCAGCAAGTGAATGTCTTCACACTTTCTTCCAAGTTTGTGGTGGGGTGGGGAGTGGTGGTGGGAGTGGTGGTGGTGGGGGTGGTCAGTATTTCCGGACATTCACTAACTTCTCAAAGTGCCTAAGTCACTCCCTAAAGGAGACTCACTAGGACTGGCAGGCTTCACTGGCTGTACCCCATTCACACCTGCATGGGCCACTTGGAAATTTAAAAAATTAGAGGCTTTAGCTGAGATGCCCAAGTGGCTTTTTGAGGGAGAGATGTAGCTGATTATTCCACAATCTTATAAACAAAACAAAAGACACACACATAAGAAAAAACAAAAAACAAAAAACAAAAAAAAACCCAAAAAACAAAAAAAACCAAAAAAAACAAAAACTCTTGACAGACACTTTTCAGAGTCAAACAAATGCTAAGGAAATACATACTTACACGTTCCATACAGAGTTCTGGAACCCACACTTGGAAAGGGACAACATCCCTATGAAAATCAATGTATCAGTTCTTAATTAAGAATCCAGGATTTGGGTTATATTCCAGAAGGACATGCAGACACTTTGATCTATAGAACAAGTTACAGTTTAAAATGTGTGTGTGTGTGTGTGTGTGTGTGTGTGTGTGTGTGTATACATACATACATATGCACATACACATATATAATTGTGATATGCAGACAGCATGTGACTGTGAAGATTGGGGCAGAAGCTTGTGGAGTCAGTTTTCTCCTTCTACCCTTAAATGGGACCCAGGGATCGAACTCGGGTCATCAGGCTGGCTTCACCCTCTATGCCGTCTTGCTTGCTCTGTATGTATTTGTTTTTGGATGACAATTATTTGCTCAATTCTGACTCCAGTATCTATACTACAGATTCTGGCCCATTCTTACTGTCTGATGTGACAGCAGTCTTATCCATCCAGAGAGTTCTGCCCAAGGTGAATCCCATGCTTTTATGACCTTCACTGCTAACACTGCCTTGGGGAGACATTGTCTTATGCGAACTGACTTGATTAACCACACTGGTCCCATCTGCAACCATGAATAGTGTAACTAGGCAGAAAGTTGACATTTCATGAAAAAGTTTTTTCATTTGTGATTTAAATTTGCCAGCTCTCTTCCTGGCTTGTAGCTATAACCTAAAAATACAATATGAAAATATTTCTATGATAAACCAGAGACACCCAATGAAAAGATGAAAGACTTGGTGCCTTGAGGTGGAACGGATAGCCATTTGTTGCCAGAACTTGGATTAGCATGAGAAATCTCATAGTTTTGCAACAACTCAAGCCCCCCAAATCCAAACAAATAAATCACAAAAGAGCCTTAAGCTAAATTATTATTACCTCAACAGCTCAGAATACTCCCAGTCTGAGCTGGGAATTTCAACCGAGAGTGAACAGTATGTGTTGTCTCTGATGGTTCTTGATAGGAACCATCACGACATTTCTCAAATTGTTTTTTATTTACTTATTCTGCAGAGCAGGGTGAACTTGGGGCCATGAATGAGCTATACAATTCCTCTACCTCTTAGCTCCACCCCCAGCCCAGCATGATGTATTTAACAGAGACAGAGAAAGGCCATATTTACTAAGAAGTATAGCATTTCCATCTGGAATGATAAGGCTGACCTTAGCCTCGGCCCTTTCAATAAAATCCAAGTCAGAAATGACCATGACATCCTCCGTCTATAGCAACATCCTGACACAGAAAGGATGCATAGGATGTGGAAGTCCTATTCATTAAACAGAGACTACTACAAAGATATGACTCGGGATTCCTGCTCTAAGCATTGATAAATTTGTTTACTTGGTATGACATGCTTTTTAGACTCTTCTTTCATGATCTGGTGTGACTAAAGGCTATCTTAAAATTCTATCTGTCAGCTATGGTCCACCAGGAGCCTCTTCCCCCAGAAAAGAGAGTGATGCCCAAGCCTCATAAAATGCTGTTTCTGCTTCAAAATAAAAGACTGGGCTAAACATCATGCCTTGACAAATCTCTGTAGTAGAGTCCTAGAACTTTCCCCTAATGTCAAAAAGGTCAAATTGGCTGGAATAATACATTTAGTAAAACCAATTTATAAAATTATTTCAGCATGTGATCTATATAGAATTATTACCAAATTATTATTTTTTAAGCTGTGTTTTTGGGATTTGGGACATGGAAATGGAATATATGAGGCTTTCATTGATGGCATATCCAATCTGTGTGCTGAACTTCCAACAGGTAGAATGATAGGTAGGCTCACTGAGGTATAAAGTTACAAGTAACATACAACATATATGTTACATATAACAACAACAACAACAACAACATAGGCTGCTCCAGCTTTTAATTTAAAATCAAAAGGAAGTCAGGCACAGCAGCAGCACATACTATCACCCCAGTCCTTGGAAGATGGAAGTAGGAGGGTCAGGGGTTCAAGGTCACCTTAGCTACGGGGTGTATTCAAGGTCAGCCTGGGCTACAAAAACAATATCATGTCTCAAGAAAATAAGTGCATTTTATATGAATTAAATAAAAATCACTGAGATGCTGTGTTTTCTGTAACCCCTTTTCGTGATCACAGGCACAGCGGCTGCATTCCTGGAGCTCCCAAAGTGACTGGGGCTGGTGGGTCCACTGTGGTCACTGAATGTGAGGCTCCTGTTCAACACTCAAAGGGAACTGCAAAATAATCTACAGACGCAAGATTCCTCCTCTAACCAACTCCGAAGCAGTGGCCACCACTCATGATCAGCACGCTGCTTCCGGAAGTGGAAACCAAAACAGAGAGGAAGAAGGTGATGGGGTTTGGTTTTGTTTCGTTTTCTTCTACACAGTGCTCACTTTTTTTTTTCTTTTTCACACTTGGGGTAAAATGTAAAAGTAAGGGAAAAACAAATTGAAGTTAGTTGTGTTTTCTTTCACTTTGCTGGGACCGGTTCACTATGTAGCTCAGGATAGCCCGGACTGGAGATTTTCCTTCTGTCTCAACCTCATTAGGGCACTCTCCTGCCACCACCACCCCTCTAAGTTTTCATTAAATAGAGACTAGAGCAGTTGTAGTTTAACAATGACAGGGGTAACTCCTTAGATAAAGGCCACCAGAAAGTACTGAGGGATGGATGGGGGCTGATGGAATGTGTATATATATATATATATATATATATATATATATATATATATATATGTGTGTGTGTGTGTGTGTGTGTGTGTGTGTGTGTATATATATAAATAACACCTCTCTGGGATATATATATATATATATATATATATATATATATATATATATATATATGCCAGAGAGGTAAAAGTGAGGACGAAGAGACCATGCAATGAAAAAGGCTGAATTATTTCCAGACATCTGAAATATTATCAAGAGCATGGGGATATGTGATCTGTTCTGTGTGAAATCGTTACAAGAACAGAAGCAGGACAATATTAGCCAGTGAACACCACAGCTTATCCAGGCATTCAAATTTAATTTATGAAAAGTAAGACTTTTTTTTTTTTTATAAAATGTCGGATCAAAGATAGAATTGGGTTCTTTTTACAAAGTAATAAACTTCCAGTCATTGAAAATAATAAAACGTCAACTAGTAGGGATTTCTGCGTGGGATGTGTAAGGCGTAGTAGGCGCCGGAAACAGGTCGTGATTAGAATCTTATAGCTAGGAAAGCTGTGGTTCATTTCAACCCTGAGACTTGAAGACCCTCCAATAGTCATCATTATCCTAAATGCATGTCTGAGACATTATGAACCTTAACATCCCATTCTACTTCTTCCAAGGATATTGGAGGACGGCCCTACTGCCTTGAAGTAAGACATGGGCACAAACTACATCACTCCGTGAATCAAGTAGGAGTGGGAATGATGCCAGTTACTGTACACAGTTTGCGAGAGCCAACATTTCATTGGTAGCCCTCAACCCTCCCCTGTCTTTCACTCATCCTAATTGAGCCCGGAATCACGTGTTGTCATCGTGGCCCGCTGCAGAGACACTGCAGAGAAAGTCTATTCTGGAGAATTCTGAACCCAAGGATGAACCGCACCTAAGCAAGACACAGGACTCTATGGTGTGATGCCCTTAAAATGTTGAGGTGCTTGATACTACGGCCCCACATGGGTTATTCTAACACACAAAGAGAATTCTTGCTCATCCCCTTCAATTTAAACAACACCCCAAACCGTGGCCAAGTCGGCACGACTTGCTTTCTCTCGGAACCACTAAGACACCTCAGGGATGCAAGATTTCCAGCTGGGGCTGTCCCTTTCCTCAAACCCACAAGCTTATTCACACAGTGGCCCGTACAAGGATCCACTAAACGCCAGGAACTGTCTGTTCGCTCTCAGAAAAACACCAGAGGAGGCCAGTGATACACGTGTACTAGTCAGGGTCCTTTTCAAAGTACACTCCGAGTTCCCAGCGGCTAAAGTTCTGACCAAGGAGGATCCACTTATGATCAAAGAGAGGTCAGAGAAAGGGCAGGGCAGGTGGCTGGCAGGACAACACCTACTTAGGTGAATTTTAGAATCAGAAGATTAAAATCATATTCCACCGCACTTCAAAAGAACTCTCAAGGTTTGCTGTAGCCCTTAGAGAATGGAGGGGGGAGGCTGGCTCACATAGTCCTGAGTCCATCTCAATGCCTTGTAATAGATAACTCGGTGTCTGTGAGTTAAGAATTAAACCACTCGCTGCCGTTACCTATTAATACATCTTCACATTCTTTTTACTCACATCCTTCTTCTGGGCTTGGGGAGAGAGGAGGAGGAGGAGACAGCAGTTTAGAAGGTTTTTTTTTTTTTTTTTTTTTTTTTTTCCTGAAGGAACTACAAAAAGAAACTGCTGTCGTTAGCTAAGTGCACCCACTGTGTGCTGGTGCCCGCCACACGCGGCCCGATCGGCTCCTCCCCAGTCCGGTGACACAGGTATTGTTGTCCTTGCTTCACAGATAAGCAATCAAGGAGGCACACTTGAAATGTCGGGACCGTATAGTGTACGGAACAATGGAAGCAGTACAAGTCTGTCTTTTAAGTCTACTACAGGGAGGGGCCGGGCAGGGAGGGGGAGAGGGCTCACACAGTTCTCGGAAAGAAGCTACTTTGTGTCTACCCATTCTTCCAAATCTTTGATTGAAAACACTGATATCAAACAATGGGAACGAAGTGAACATTATCAATTTTAAAAATAACAGAAGGAGAAAGGCTGAAAAGAAAGCCACACAGAGGCTTGCACATGTGAAAAGCCTGTATTTATACACACAGCCATCACGTGATGGGTAATTAACCAGGTAACCATAGGTTGTTTTTTTTTTTTTTTCCACTAGAAAAGTATATGTTTCGTCATGCTTTGAACTCTCCCTTATTATCAGCATGACTATGAAAACAATGTTTTATTTCTTATGAGGAGAATAGGCCAGGCCCAGAGCTTTGTTTCTACAGGGCCTAATAGAATGCTGTCTTTGTGAGCCAAAGGAGTAGACTGGGTTGGTAGAAGGTGGGGCCTGTGTTCCTCAACGATTAGCAAGTAACATTTTAAAGGAGCTGAGAACTACAACAGAACAGTTACCTAGAAAAAGAAGCATTAGATGTGGCGCTAAAGCCATCTCCTTAATAACCTGTCACCTAGAAAGAAAATAAATATATAAAAAGGCAGATTACAAACCAGCTGATAATAAAAAAAGATAAGGCAGAGCAAGTCCTGTCTGGACTTGTTTACTTCCCTAAACGTTTTTTGTCTCTGCTGTAAATCTGTAGCAGGATAAATATTTCCTTGAGGAAGAGAAACATTAACAAGTGCCAGTATTAATATGGAACGTTTGTGGCATACTCAGACATACACAACACACACACACACACACACACTCACACACACATACTCACACATATATGTATTCACACTCACACACACACACATTCACACACTCACACACACACTTACAAACACATTCACACACACTCACACTCCCTTTCATGCCACTACCAATGTTCAAATAGCTTCAGTCCTGTTTAAAAATCTCACTCAGAAAGTCTTGCCAGAATGAGTGGCAGATACTTGATTACTAATTAGCCTCCCTTTCCCAAAAGCTCACAGCTAAATACCCGGATGAGACAACCCCTCCGCTACAAGGTGTGTCAGGAAGCACCGGAACGAAATCAAATCAACCTTTGAATGGACAGAGAAGACTCAGGTGGACTGAGAGGAGATTTCAGGAGACTGATTATAAAAGCCAAATGTTTGCTCAGCCTGCTAGATAGAGCTTTGAAGTCAGAGTCCAACCTTGTGGAGCTCAGATTGTTCCCGGAAGATAAGACAGAAGGACCGGTATACACTTAGGTGCTCAGCAAGGTGGTAGAGACACTCTGTGCGATAAGAACTCAACCAGGTGAGGCAAATCCCATGCACTCAATGACTAAGGGCTTCAGGAGCAAGGAGAAGTCTCCCAGGTACAGCTCTTGAAAGGGGCACTCCTCCAGCAGGAAGGCAGTAGAGAGTCCAAAGCACAATGGAGAATTTGGGAGGCTGGGGAGTTGTCAGGTCCCCAGAAGAAGTTTACACAGGCAGGGACAGGGTTAGATAAGGGGCAAAAAAAAAAGCACAGGCTGGCTTAACAGCCTGGGTGCACTCGGAGACAGCGATCCTTCCCCTCTGCAAATGTGTAAACAGCCAGGGATGAGCACGGCTCCGAGAATTTGACTGAGCCGGCGAGAACCGGAATCTATTGAAAAGTCCAACAATAATTAGTCAAACTATGAAACACCTCAACAGAGAAACATTCCCCGGCCAGATAAAAATGGATTACAACACAGAGGTATGGTCACATGATTCTCTACAAAATTAGGTATGGGGACAGGCTCCCAAACAGTACATTTTATTGTGTGTGTGTGTATGTGGGAGGGTGGGGGGGTGGTTCCCTAAGTAAAAACCCTTGCCTATCCACACAGAAGCACACATGTGAAGACCAGCAGACTTACCTCTATGGGGGAAGAAAATCAGCAATCACATTTCTGCTTCCTTGTTTTCCTATTTAACTTACATCTTCCCAAAATGAACACAGAAAACAACAAATTCAAATTATTATTATTATTTTTTTAAAGAAAAGAGATAAAGACTTGAATTAGACAGTTCAGTGGAGGTTTGCCTGTAACATCTGCATCTTATGCAGTAGGCATGGAGTCATCAAGGAAAGAGGGTAACTACAAATGGTATTGACAGTGGTTCAGAAGTATTTTTAAAAAGTACAGCATAAATTATTAAAGATATAAGCAAAGGAGGAGACCCGAAGAAAGGACATTTTAGATAAAGCACAGCCCAGGGATTCTGAGGACTGAAAGAACTTAGTACTCCACAGAAACACAGTATCAGTATGAACAAAAGCATCCAGAGCAAGGTGCTGGGGAGAGCTCATACACACAATCCTGTTTGCTCAGCCCCTCTGTGCATGGAGCACTTTGCAAAGCCTTTGAAAATCCACTTCTGCTCCAACCTGCTCTAGATAAATATATTTATTAAGATGGGCTAAGAGCCCAAATTTCAGCTTTCCATTGCAGTGACCTGCATGAACCAGAGTCTTAAACACATAATGTCAGAGGAGGGAAGGGAAGTGAATCTTTGACATTTAGAGAAACTAATGTTTTGCAATCAAACCTCCCATTTAAGGCACTCTGGAAGATAAATGCACTGTTTAGAGGAATGGATGTCAATATTAAGACTAAATGTTGAGATCAAGTATGGGGCTCATGTCAGTTCACCTGTAGGACATATATGTTTTGCATTCTAAGGTGTCAAGGGCTGTAATGGCGTCCATTATGGGTAATCATACTGGGGCTAGACATGAGAGACTGAAAGAAAACAGACAGAATCGTAATGACTTGAGAGACACATCACAGACTGGAACTAAAAGGGCGATACTGAGCTAAACCTCTAAAAATGTACCTGAAGAAGGGTCAGGGATGTATTTTTTTTTTAGAGATGTTTAATAGATTTAGCATGTTTAACAGATTAGATCACGGATTGAATATGAACTGCCTCACAGGGCATCATGTCTTTAATGCTTGGTCCTCAACCAGTGGCAATATCTTAGGAGGTTGTGGGCATTTTAAGGGGTGCAGCTAAGCTAGAGGAAGTAGATCACTGAGGGGACACATCCTCAAAGTTTACTGTCTTTGGGCACTTCTTGACTGACTTTCTGTTTCCTAGTTGGCGTGATGTCTTTGCCAAAGGTGTGGACTGAGGACGGACCTGTCCCCTGAAACGATGAATTGGATCCATCTTTCTTCCCTTACATTTTGTCCTAGAGACAAGAAAGTCACTAAAATGCTGTCACCAAAGGCATCTTGGAGTCCCTGCTCCTGGTTTAGAGGTTTGTCCATGACCCTGGAAATGCATGAGCTTCTGTGAAGCCAAGAGATTTCCCTAACAGACTCAAAGTATGTAGAAGAGATGAAAGGAATCCATGAGATGGGACTTGGATGACAACTGAATCATTCTTCATCTTCCATTATCTTCCCACCAGATGGCAATCCCACAGACCGTCATTGTGAAATGAACATGTCTCACTAATGAAGCCAGAGCAAAAGCAGGAGATGGTTTCCTCCCCGATCGTGGAATTATGGTAGAAAGAGCCATAAAGCATATGATCCACAAAAGGGTGCCCGTGAAAATGAAAACCCTGAAACACTAACAAGATGGAGAGACAAAGGGCAAAGATGAGGACACCGGAAGCCCAGGAGGATGGTGTGAGCTTAACTGCCACACTTGATAGGATGGAGAGGTCTCCCAGACATCACTGGCTTTGTCAGAGTCTGTGAAACAAGACGGGCATCAGGCTGGCCTTCACACACGGATCCTTACTGAGGCTAAACCCAGTCTGTCCAGGTTACACCTCACATGTTTTTGGTGTGCCATCATTGGGACTCCAGCCATTGAAAGGCACGGCCTCCCTGGCAGCATTTCTCAAAAGGCATATTCACGATTCATAAATAATGGTGTTCATTAAGTAATAGCCTGCCCTTGGTATTACATAGAGAGGAGTCAAATCAAAAACAGAAAAGTAAACCTGAGGAGGGGGTGGTGGTGAAATAACATTCCTCCTTTTCCCAGAGGTCTAGAAAAGCCAAGCCTGTGAAGAGCCATGGGAGAGTCTAAGCCTCACTGGGGTTACGTCATATCTGGAGGCAACGGGGCATAGGCAGCTGTTGGAAATCTGGCTGTATGCAATGACTGTATGGTGGTCTCTCTATCCCTGAAAGCCACATCGACTCTGGGCTGTAGGATTCTTAGCAAAACAGTACCTTACAATATAAATGAATAAACCACTGTAACACAAACACTCAAGATGCATCCTAAGAGGAATAACCAGGATGGTGAGGGAACTTGAAAACCACATCCGGGGAAAGAGTTGAAAACATCGGGGTTGTTTAGCTAAATAAAGTCAGAACAGAAGACAGTCACAAGGGAGGCAGGGAAGCAATTCTAACTGGACTGATGTCCACCAAGGTCTCTTCCGTCCCAACAATCTTACAAAGAACTCCAAAAAAACAACACAAACAAACAACAACAACAAAAAACAAAACTAAAAACCAAAACCAAAAAAAAACCCAAGAAACACATTCCTTGAAGTTCTAATGTCACCTTTTTCTGCTTCTCAAACTATGTAATTCCTAGGTTCTATGAATTTCTCTCTGGTCAACTAACTGTCCATATTCAAAGTATGTATCAATGTAGAACACTGTGGGCACTTTCCAGGCCTACGGGAATTCCAAATGAAAGGGTCTTGGATAGGAATATGTTGTATGTGGGACAGCAGTGTGTGGAGAGCAGTGTCAACCTGACAATCAGCCAGGACACGGTGAGGCTCGGCAAAGACTTCCTTCCCACTAGTAATAGCTGGGTTCAGCAATTACTGAAAATTCTCAAGACACAAAGATGCATATTTCTTGTTGGAAAACTTTTTACTGGTCCTTTCCATCATGATTTCAGGACAATTTCAACTATTTAATGAGATAGTCACGTCAAGTTTTCACTTTCAAATAACCTAGCTTGTAGGTTCTGATTCTTAGATAATATTCTGATACTCTGGATGCCTCGGTTATAGACTTATGGATGCTTGAATACACTCATTTAAAAAAATCGTTTGTTATTGTAAGTGTGAACAGAAGACAATTTGTGTTCCAGGGATTGAACTCAGTTTATCAGGCTCGGCAGCAGTCCTGCTTACCTGCTGAACTATCTTACCAGTCCTTTCTTTTTCTTTCTTGAGACAGTATCTTCCTATACAGCACGCAGCTCAGCCTGCTTTTTTTTTTTTTTTTTTTTTTGGTTTTTCGAGACAGGGTTTCTCTGTGTAGCTTTGCGCCTTTCCTGGGACTCACTTGGTAGCCCAGGCCGGCCTCGAACTCACAGAGATCCGCCTGGCTCTGCCTCCCGAATGCTGGGATTAAAGGCGTGCGCCACCACTGCCCGGCTCAGCCTGCTTTTGAGTTGACTCTAAGTCCAGGCTGGGCTTGAACTCATGACCTTCCTGCCTTAACCTAAAGGGTTTCTGGGTTACCACTTTACAATGTCAAGAAGCAACTCCTGGAGGAGCCATGTGGATACTAGAGCAGCATGCTTCCCTGGGATTAAATGTGCTGTGATCAGATTCTCCAGAGAATAACACTGGACACAGAATGCTGTCAGAGGACCTCATAAGAGAATCCCTCAGAAGGATCTTTCTAGTTTGAAAGTAAGGACATTATAAAGGCCAAAGTCTTTAAAGTGGTTCTGTGTGTGTGTGTGTGTGTGTGTGTGTGTGTGTGTGTGTGTGCGCGCGCGCGCGCGCGCAGTGGAGGGGCTTCTCAAATTATTCACAAATAGAATACTGCAAACGTATATCATCTAAGAAAATTCTCAAGTTTCAGTTGGAAACAGTTCAAGCCAAGCAACTGAGAATACAGCACATTCAGTAAGCATTTTCAGAAGAGCCCTCACTCCATGGAAAGGGAGGGAGGGTGGGAAGACGGGAAGGGAGGGAGGGAGGCTGTTCTTAATGAGAAGCCTCCAATCCTAGTGAGTTGATTAGCTCACGGATGTAATGCGTTTCTAATGAGAAACTTCCATGCTCTTTCTTTACAGCAAAGAGTAACAGGTCTTTGCCTTGGCTACTCCAGGAAGCCACATGACACTCACTCCACATTCAGAGGCAATTACAAACAGCCATCTGTAATATCAGGCCTTAAGAATTTCTAAGCAACAACTCTAGTCAGGTTTTTAACAAAGAACTTGAGAGGTTCCTTATCCTACTGGCCATGCATGGCTCAGCTTGTTTTCATAGAATTTTCAGGAGAAAAGAGTTGTGTAATTTATAATATGAAAGATATCATACATGTGGAGCATATCTCAATTATGCATTATATATTACTTTGTGTAATATTATCAGCTTAAACATGTAAATAACACATTTATTACTCATACAGTATATTACATGGATAGGTTTGTGACTAGATTAAAAGATAAGCAGGAATTTTATATTACATATATTTATATATGGTTTATATATATAAAGATTATATGTTATATATATATATTTATATATAGAAAGAAAGACTTTAGTGAGTCTTCTATTGGGTGAGACAGTGTGGAGAGAAACCATGATTCAAGTCCAGAGAAACATCAGGACCAAACCATGGCACTAACATGGTCCCACACAGCTGCTGACCACACACAACTTCCACTAGATTATGCTAATATAAGAAAAATAACTTATATTTCAATGCCACAAATGCTCCTGAGGATCCCAACTGGTCTGTCTTCAGTTGGGCTCCTCAAAATCCAGCGTCATAAAGCATGGCATATATTATCCTTCCTTTGAAAAACGAAGAACCTAAAGGCATGAGCATGTAGTGACTTCAGGGGTTCTCCAGAGAGCAAGAGATCTAGGGTAGAGGCATCCTCCTCCTCAAAGACCATCCACTGTACCATCTACTACCCAAAGTGCAGAGGAAGCTGCTGCTGGGGTAGGAAAAGCGGAGACCACTCCCTGCTTGATGGGATGTAAAATCAGACAGTTAGCCAACATTAAATTCAGGCAGGTCACACACACACACACACACACACACACACACACACACACACACACGCACGCACGCACGCGCATTCTCTCTCTTTCTCCTGAATTTGTTCAGCCTCCTCTCTTTTTAATTTTTTTCTTCTAAAGACGTACTTAGAGATGAGACCATTCATAACTGCCCATCCGCAGACAGTTAGTGGTATGGTAATTGACATTGAGTCTGTTGAAAAAGGGGGGAAAAAAAGAAAATGCTGTTTTAATAACCTTGGCCTAAAACACATTTTGCTGTATGCCTCAAAGGATTTCAATAAAAAATCAACCTGTACAGACATATTTTCTTGGCTTAAACAACAATCCAAAGCATATAAATGTAGTCCAACTATAACGACATATTTATGGGCCAATAAAGCTTACACTGTGGCTTTCATACCTCACTTAAAGGAACTCTGTGAGAAACAGTGTTATATAAAATAATTTGATTTTTTTTTCGAACTATAGCCCAAGGAATAAAAAATGCAAGTTTGCTATGTTTAACTGATAGTATTTATACTCCTAAGTGGCTAAAATTTTTGTAAAATGAAATAATTCTTCATTTGACTACTCCTAACTGCCATACCAAATATGGGTATCAGGTCCACTTTATTACAAAGCTAAGTACTGTAATTCTAAAGACAAAAATAAATAACTAAAGGCTTGTGTAGTGAATGATTTAATCAGTCTGATTCTTCTGGAAGAACAGGTTTTTGTGTTTGTTATGCTTATGAATAACACATTCCTTAACCCTTCTGTTTTTACATGGCTATTTTTCTTCACTTAAAAAAAAAAATTCAGTATGAAATGAGCTGAAAGAGTAACCCCCACTCCAGGAAAGCCCCAATTGGTGTTGGTTTCATGTGGAACTTTCTTTTCGAGGGACAAAGCAGGGGTGTGGGGGGGGAAATGTGCTGCATCACATCTCAGAAGTGTTTATTGTTTTAATGATTAGCTTGTTCACTCTCCGCATCTGTAGTTGTTGCCAGCACTCATTTAGAGTCTTAAATGAAAACTCTGGAAGGTTTTAAAAAACAAACAGAACACCCTCAAGGGGAGAGGTGATTTAAAGAAAAAAAAAAAAACCCGACAGGGTGGTGGCTGCCGCTGGTGTAGCCATAGGGAGCCACCACCGGGCATCGTTTTTTCTGTGTACAGCGTGAATCTGTTGCCAGAAACACACATTTGTGTTGTTTTGTTTTGTTCCTTGACTAGTCACAGGGAGACAGGAAATGACACACACCGGGATGGGAGGGAACTGACTAACACTGAACGAGAGGAGTTCTTTCATTTCATTGGCTTTTTTTTTTTTTTTATTGTAAAAATCTGTCTTTAAGAGTCAACCTATTTCTTTCGTTATTATTGGTGTTTTTACCAGGCTAGGGGAACTGGGCTTTTAAAATCTAGGACACTGAAAGTTTGTCTTTATCCACAAAAAGGTGAGTTTTCCATTCTTTGCTCACTTCCGGGCTAGGAAGGGGGGAGGGTCCTTAAGCAATCTCAAAGTTCATCTTTTCTTTGATGAGGACAATGAGGAAGGTTCTACAGAAGGAAGCTGAGAGCTGCCACTAACAATGCGGTTGGGGGTGGTTTTGGTGTGGCACAGGGAGAGAGACAGAGAGAGATAGAGAGAGAGAGACAGAGAAACAGACACAGAGAGAGAGAGAGACAGAGATAGACAGAGAGACAGACAGAGACAGAGAGACACAGAGAGAGACAGAGAGACAGTGACAGACAGAGACAGACAGAGACCACTGAGGTAGAAAGAAAGGCCAGCAAATTTTTTGATGGGACATCCAGAGAGAGGAAGAGGCTGAGGAGAAAGTCACCAGGACAGGACTGTGCCTGGCCAAGGACACCCGCTGCATTCCTGGTCTAAAAGTCCCCAGTCGAAATCCCAACAATGTGGACTCACAAACTTCAGATCAGAGAGATAATGGAAACTCGTTACATTAAGGAAAGTTTGTGTTTCTCTTTGCACATTATTACAACACAGTGTGCATTCCAATTACGAAAGCTATTTGTCTCGAATTCCCCACAGTTCATACCAGCCCAGCAGAATTTCAAGGCCTTGAATTCTATCCTTAAAGGGGTACTTTATATTTACAAATATAAAAGGTATGTAGTCTTTCTTGTCTCCCAGAGGGTCTGACAATCAAGCTTCCTGTTGCGTATCTTCCCTTCTCAAGTAATAATCTCAGAAATGGGTCCCAAATCTCTCTCTCTCTCTCTCTCTCTCTCTCTCTCTCTCTCTCTCTCTCTCTCTCTCACACACACACACACACACACACACACACACACACACACACACACACAGCCCAAATCATCTGGGAAGTCCTTTATCAGACCATATGTTTTGGCTTCACCTCAGTCCCACCGAGACAAGTCGGGCAGCTGGACCGCCATTAACTGGGTTCTCCTTAGTAAATCTAAAATGCAATTCAATTCCAAAGCCACTAGTCTACATTTTCAAGACCAAATCACCAGCAAGTGCTTTGAATAGTTAAACAAACTCACTTCTTCTGGAACCAATTGGGCGGGGAGAGAGACATAGATTATAGACATTTTTCTTTTTTTAGAATCCAAGATTCTCGAACTGTCTTAAGATGGAGTTAAGAAATTGGCCTTCTTTTTGTGCTCATTAATAAACTATCCCTTCGAAACCCACAGCAGCTCTGCTATAAATACTCTTGTTTACATGTGTGACTTCAAGCTTAACCATCTACATAGACCGTTGTCCCCCCCATGGGTTTCCTGTTTAGCGTTTTATTAGTAACACTACATTCTATAACTCAAAGGAAAAAAAAAAAAGGATCAAACAAAGAAAGAATTTAATGTTAAGGAAAAAACAAGACAATGGAGATACAATGGGGATCACACATTAAGAAGTCAACGCAGCAGATTCGTTATTATTCAACCTTCTCACACGTCATAAAAGTAGTCAGGCTGTGTTGATAAAACTGGGGCTGTTAGCTGTAAATATGTAAAGATGATTTAAAAAATTCCTTGGCTTAGAGGAAAGAACAAGAGCTTAATAATTTTTCTCTAATTGTGCACACGACAACTTGGCTGCGTGTCTGAAATGTTACCATCCAACGTCTATCAAAAGGCTGCCAGGGACCAGTTGATACTGAACTGCAGGATGGTCTTCCCAGTATTGCTCAAACAGCACAGCTTACCACAAACCAGAGTCACATGAAAGAGAGTCAGTTCCCTGGTGCTATCCAGCCTCTCTGTGTCAGTTAAAAGAAATCATCAAGGTTTCTTGTAAAATCTAAGTTCTAGGTTTAAAAAAAAGAAAAAAAGAAAAAAGAAAAACCAGGAAGTTGTCACATTAAGGCATAAACTAAAGCCCTGAAAATCAGCATTATGTTAGAATGAAAGAAAAAGATGCCTTGATATGTCAAAAGTGAAGTTCCTCTTTGTGAAAAGAGGAAATAACAAGTCTAAAACAGAGGTCAGTCGCTTTGGTCTTGAGTAACACTAGAGGAGTCGGGCAGTGAAGGCCACTGAGGGTACAAGTAAGTCAAAACGAAGAGTGGACATAGTGTCACCGTCACGGGAGGAGCGGTTGCTGAGGCAGGAGAATTCCTTCACCATGTGAGACCTTTCATGTCCCTATTTTCCACATGGGAGGACAGATGGTTACTCCTTAACATGTTTACCTAAGGTCACACAGCCGAGGGGCAGAGTTGATAGTCAGATAGGGCCAGGACACTCCAAAGCTGGAGAAGGAATCTTTCTAGAGTCCAAACTCTCCTTTGCGGGCGATGAGGAAGAGGGACTAAACCCACAGCTGATGGAAGGAAGCTCAAGGACATCTACCCCAGCAGTTTCTAGCTTGTTCTATTGCCCCACAACGAGTGAATCACCATTTTGCCTCGCATTGCTTCATACTTGAAATTCTGACTTCGTATTCCTAGATGTCGTACTATCCACCTACAGCCAATATTTCAAGTCTCCATTAATTCAATGTTAGCCCTAATTAAGTCTTAGATAAAACTTTATTTGAGGCCACGTGCTCTGTCACCCAATAAGGGGGATCACATAAAGGAGACCCTATAATAGAACAGGCCATACACAGCCCTTCCCACCCAGGCATTTCCAAATTCATAGTCTTGGACTCCATTAGAGTAAAGCAAATTATATAAACATATATAATACAGCTACATATAACTTCTAATAAAAATTATATACCATAATGTTATGTGATATATAATTTTATAAGATATAATTCTTTGTGTGTGTATTTATGGGTACACAGTGTGTTTCACTGTGTTTGTGTGTACATATGTCTGCCTGTGGAGGTTAAAAGACAACATCCTGTATTGTGCGCCTCAGAAGCCATCAATCTTGGCTTTTTTTTTTTTTTTTTTTTGAGACAGAGTCATTTCTTGGCTTGGAACTCATCTATGTGGTCAGACAGGGTGGTCCCAGGGGTCCTTTGGTCTCTGAATTCCCCAGTGCTGGGACGACACGCATGGACCATTGTGCCTGGCTTTGTAATACGGATCCTGGAGATCAAACTCAGGTCCTCCTGTTCATAAGGCTAGCATTTTCCCATCTGATCCATCTCTCTAGGCCTGTAATCTAAAGATTTATATAATTTATACATAATTTTTATTTCTCTAAGTGTGTGTGTGTGTGTGTGTATGTGTGTGTATGCTAGTGTACGCTAGTGTACATGTGTATATCATGTGAACATGAGTGCAGGTACCCTCAGAGGCCAGAGGCCTCTGATCCCCCTCAAGCTGAAGTTTCAGAGGGGTGTGAGCTGCCCAGTATACGTGTTGGGAACTGAACTGATGTAGTCTAAAAGAGCAGCATGGTTTTTACCCAACACTGAGCCATCTCTCCAGCTCCATAATGTAAATTTATGTTACATAATTCTTACATATTACCTAGTTCTCATATATATAGCTCTTACGTCATTTCACGTAACTGAACAGATAGTAAGGTTTCGAGAACAATCTACAGCATGGAGGTAGCTCATTGCACAATCCCCCCCCCACATACTGGATTTAGAAGCCGGCGCCATACTTACCAAGATCGGCCTTCTCCTTGAGAACGTCCTTGAAGTTGAGCCCACTGTTGAGGGTTGACTGTCTGTACCTGAGCAGGGCCTCCTTCTGTCCATTCCTTCCACAAGCCTCCGTTTTCACCGGGGTGGCTCGGAGGCCACATCTCCACTTGGAGAAATCAGAATGCGCCCATTTGACCAAATCTTCCAATTTTACGATCACCTTTTCGGACACGGCGATGACCTCATCCTACAAGAGGTGGGATAAACAGAAAATGTTATTCTGGGTTTGAGGAATGTGATCCTTTCTCAGCAAAGCTCATCTGGATGCCACAGGGACGGTCTAACCCTCGGCCAGTGGTCTAACCTTGGACAAGCAGACAGTGTGTGGCTTTTGGGATGAGAAGAGTCCCATGAATTCATTCTAGCTCACTGGCTTTCCAGGCCTCTTTATTTAAAGAATAATTTATATGACATGTTTGCTATGTGTTAGGAGGTCCCCAAAAATAGGGCAGTAATTCTAACAGACATTTTAAATGCCAGTCACAGAGCCCATCTACCTACCTAGTTCCTTGAGTGAAAGCTAATTTTTAGGTGCAATTAATTGCAAATGTAAAGAGCGAGGCTGGATGACTAATGGTTAGTCTTCATATAAATGGCCTAAGTAAATCTAGAATTCTTGGAACTCTGACTCACCCCCAAATTCCTATGTTTATGGTACATTTTCCCTTGGCTTATACACAAATATTGAATTTAACTTTTGTCCTAAAAATTAAATAAAACTGTGATGTAATCCCCAAAGAAATACTTCATAAATGTTATGTGCTTCCCACTGAAGGCAACTTACACGTTCTCGTGTTTCTGCAAAACTTTGCAAGCTGAGAAATGAGTGGACTTTTTTTTTTTCTTCTCTTTTAATACATATTGGGGGAGGGGAAGGAGGGTGGTGAGAAAGCCTTTGAATCTAAGAAAAGTCGTTGAAGCTTCAGTTCCTCCCAAGGATCATAAATTTGAATCTTAAGCATCTCTAATTGCTTCCAGGAAACAAGTTTTCTGCCTCAGAATTAACCCAGCAAGATATTTAGTAGATATCTGTATGAAGAACAAAGAGGGGGCCTCTGGCCCAGAGATTCTCTGGAAAAGACTTATGGAGATCCTCTCCTGGGCTCTAAATAAACTTATTTGAAGCATTTGACATTTTAACTTGAACTGACTTTCTTTGACTGAACATTTCTGAAGAAAGCTTAGCTGTGAAAAACCCCTAAAGCTTACAGAAATTTTCAAAATAGTTCCGACAAAACAACAAGACGATGTCTCTTAGCTACTAGACACAGCGGAACTCGGCTAATTTTGCTCTTAAATGCAACCCTCTCTTCCCTACTCTGCCTACACATGTACAAACACACCCCCACACCACCCCCACACACCACATACCATATACACACCACACACACACTCCACACATCACACACACATATCATACACACCACACACCACACACTCTACACACACACACACCATACACTCTACACACACACAACATACACACACACTCCACATACCACACACACATATCATACACACAACACCACATCCACTCTACACACACACACTATACACACACACTCCACACACCACACACACACCACACCACACACACAAACACATCATACAAACTACACCACATACACACACACACACACACACACACACACACACACACACACACATCCCACACCCTACCCCCACACACTGCTCCAACTCAAACAAAAAGGGTTTTATTAAAGATGGTGTTTGCACAGTAAGGAACACTCAGTTTTGTTCTTTTAAATGTTTTAAGGTAAGAGGTAAATTTTGCTTTTCCTTGTCCGGTTCAGGACTGCTTCTGAGAAAAAAAAAAAAAAGTTTATTAAAAAGAGCAGTCACAAGGACTCTCTCAAGAGTGGAAAACAAGACTGAGTAATGGGATCCTTTCTTTTATCTTCATCAAATATGAACTTCCAGTAAAGGCAGACAAAGTGGAAATTGTGTTTTACCCTCTTCTCAAGAAAATACCTCAAGACTTTATAAACTGTGGAGCACATTATAAAGTGCCATTTGCAGGGCTGATTTCACACACAATCACCACACCAGCTTCTTGAAATAGAAGACCTCTGCTTGTCCTGCATTTTATAGCTATTACATGATGATTATGAAATGTCAGAATAAAAAAAAAAAAAACAACCCAGGCTGGGTATTGTTTCAAAGCATATGGGAACAGCTTCTGGGATGGGAAGGGGGTTGGGTACACCAGCCATAGCATTTAGAATATTCTGGAAAATAATTAAGTAGCATGGTATATTAGTCTCCACATTAGCACAGATGGAATTTGGCAACGTTTTCACCAAATAAGGCTTCCTAGAATAGACAAGTTTGGAGATGAGTGTTATTCTCAAATAGCCCTGTGATCAAATGATTATCATTTCAATTACCAGTTGCTTCAGATCTTTTCCAAGAAATGACATGACTGGCCCTGGCTGCCTTACAGCACCCGCCGAACAAATAGTTTATTAACCAAGAGAAAATACAATCCTTATGATGTCATTAATGAATAAACTTGTCTTTCAAGATCGTCTCTATAGATTTGACCTCAACTTTCTCTCTCTCTCTCTGTCTCTCTCTCTCTCTCTCTCTCTCTCTCTCTCTCACACACACACACACACACACACACACACACACACACACACACACGGGGGTTGGGGGGCAGAAGTTCACCCAAACATATAAATCAAAAACCCAAGTTGGGATTAATTGTGAACACAGCCGTGTGCTTTATGTGGATTTAGAGAGACCCTGTCTCTTCACCATTGTTAAACGCCAGGGGTTTAAAGGAAATCTGATAAGAATGGGAAACAGCACACAACCCCCTGAAACAAAACAGCCCACATGTACATGGAAAATGTGTCAGGAAACCTTACTTTGTGCACACAATGGCATCTGTCTCATGTTCATACTCATTATTCTGAGTCAGTGCTGACTAACTTTCTCATAGTGCCCGTTCTTGGGCAAGTCTCTGTGTCTATGAAAAGAATCCCAATAAGCTCACGCCATGATTACATGAGCTCTGGGCAAACTGAGAATTAGCGCTGAATAAATATCCCTGATTTACTCTAATACAACACGAGAGGATCACAAAGAAATACACGTCGTTATTCTGTTAATGGACCCTGACTTTTCAATTAACCCAGTGTTTAATCAATATTTATGTAGGACGTGTTAAGACACTCACTACTACGTCCTTTTCCCCTTCCTCATTGTTTTAAACTATTTCTGTAATTGGGGTTTTATTTCAACCACTCTACAAAAACCAGTTCATTGAAGCATGAACTCTCTAAGTCAGAACAGAAAACCTGGGCCAGAAGTCTCAGAGCAGCCAAGTCGATGGCATGGCTGGCCCCTCGGCACATTATAAACGTAGGAAAATTTACACATAAAAATCTAGACTTCAACCTTCTCATATAAAACAAAATAAGGAAGGAGATGAAAAAAAAAAAAAAAGGAACAAGCCAACCAAAACCAACAACAGAAACCACCAGAAACTGAACAACACACGCTTTCTTTTTTCAACCTGTGAAATCCCCTCTAGGCTCTGAGTTAACATCCAGTTGCGGTCCCCCTGCCCAGCCCTGGCTAACCCAGACACCAGCCATTTCAGTGGACACATCTGGATTTGACCCATCTCCTTTGTGTACCTGATGAGGGCCCTGAAAGTCAGTGACACACCTTAGTGCTGACTCACCTCAGGGCTTGGATGGTAACCCAGGTTTCCTCTCTGGTGACTGCAGCCGAGGGGCCTAGGTTCAAATCCCAACCCTGGAATTTGTTGCTAGGAAACACGGAGCCACTTCTTTAACCTTCTTGGGCTTCAATTATTTCGATACATATTTTTCTTTTAAAGGGTGATACCAGCTATGGGCCGCAGGCATTGGCAGGATGTATGGGGTTGACACCGAGAGTTTATCAGACTTAGTCATGGGCTATTATTTCTCTATCGTTGTGTCTTTCAAACTGTGATATGCAGAGATGAACTTAGATGATTCACAGGAAACACACACACACACACACACACACACACACACACACACACACTACATTTGAAACAATGATGAAAGAGCAAAGGACATAATGAATATCTTAATGGGGCTCAGATACGCATTGATTAAATGCTGAGTTAATTTCAAAGCTTAGGGGTGTGTGTGTGTGTGTGTGTGTGTGTGTGTACACAAATATAATTAAGCAAGGAGTAATGTGTTACATATATTATGTCACATAATTCCTTGCTTAATTATTTTGTGATTATTTTAATTACTGGAAATTGATACTTTTTTTTCCAGCTGTGTGAAGTATAGAAAGTTTCTTCTTTAAATAAATTTAATTTTTTAAAAAAAGATCAATTTTAACAGAGTCACGAAGCAAACCCAACGGACATGTGGACATAGGAAAGAAAAGGATACTTAGATGGGATACTTAGAAAATGGCTAAAATATGGTGCAGCGCATTCTATCTGAGATTCTCAAAGAACAGCCCAGGAGCCCTTGGGAATCCCTGGCCACTTCAGGGGATCCACAGGGTTCAATCTAAAATCACCATCACGGGAGTTTGTGTTGGCTTTTTTTTCCTCTCTCGTTCTCCTTCAAGAGCATCGAGGGGTTTCCCTGAGCCTGCAGCTCATGGCAGGTGCCTCCACCGAGAGATTGCAGAAGCAGGTACCAGATCTAACAGTATGAAGCTAGGTGGTAAAGGGATTAACGAAAACCGCAAGACTGTGTAACCATTCTCATTGAACCTTTAGTTTTTGAGGCTCTATTTCACCATATCTGACTGCCACCAAAATGTTACATGTTCCCAAACTTCTTCAGACTCTTAATGCCACCATCACGGTCATCAACAGACAAGAAATATGGCCACCTTAGAGCAATCCCCCTCTTCCCTCATGGTCATTATGCTTTGTCTCACCAACTCCTGCTAACCGCTCTTAAGCATCACACGCGTTGAACCATGCCATATGCCTTCGGCCATGGCTCTTCTCACACAGCACGGTGCCTCGTGAGCCACCCATTCTATTACTTGAAAAGACAGCTTGAATCTCGGGTGAATAGTGTCCATGGGGTGGACAACCACAAAGTTTTGTTCAACCGTTCACGAACGCAGGGACATCTGGAATGTTCCAATTTGGGTAATTCACACGTAGAACTGCTGTACTCTTCCGCGCCCAGGACTTTGTGTAAGCACACATTCTCAGTTCTCTGGACACCTGGGGGAAGGGTTGGAGGGTATATCCAATGCTGGAGCAACCCCCCATGTGTTTTCTGGGAGGGCGCTACCACAAGTAATTACCCCTATCCAGGTCATCACTTGACACAGTCACCGCTAATTAATCTCCCAGCTTGTCACTTTCCAATCCCGTTTCCGGCACCCCCCCACCCCCATGATGATTCACACCAAATTACTAGTTTTCAGGTGCTAGTTTGGTATCTGTATGTTTTGTTGTCGTTGTTTGTTAAATATATATTTAATTCTTTTATACGGTCTTAAAAATGCGGTTGTTCTCTTACTCCTGAGCTTTGAGGACTTTTGTAGTTTCTGGATTCAAATCATTTGTCAGTCACGTTGCTTGAAAATACATCCTCTCGGGGGCAGGGAGATGGCTCCGCAGTTACGAAGAGGACTTGCGGCTTTTCCACGGTACTGAGCTTGGTTCTCGGTACCCACATCAGACACCGCACAAACACCCGGAAGTCCAGCTCCAGGGACCCCAGACCTCTTCTGGCCTCTGGTGGCACCTTCCCACACACGTGTGAACACTTGTATACAGACACATAGGTGCGTGCACACACACAAATGAAGGATAATAAAAATCTTTGGAAAAAATAGTGTCTTCTCACTGGAGCACAGCCTTTCACTGAAGAAGTCTTAGAAGCATGTGTGGTTCACCGGCTCACTTTTTTCTCTTATGGATTGTGGGGTTTTGTTTATCGGTTGTTTGTTTGTTTTCCTTTTTTTCTTTAAAGCTCTGAAAACTTTGCCTAATCTCAGGTCACAAAGCATCAGTGTTTGCATTCAAACGTTTTGTACGTTTACACTCAGGAGGTGCGATTCAATTCGACTTCATTTCGGGTTAGAGGATGAGAATCCACGTGACCGCCACTGTTTTCACCTGTGGGTATCATGCTATTATTTTGTAATGAATTTTATACTTCAATAATTTCTGTTTCACTTTTAATACAGTAAAAATCAACAGCTAGAGCTCACATAAACAGTCACTTAGTCCTCCACACTGTAAAGGATCCTGAATAAAAATAAAACAAACAAACAAAACCCAAACGTTAAGAACTTCTGTATTATACCACTGAAGTAGGGTATTTTCTGATTTTTTTGGTTGTCCTCGATCTCCTTGTAGTATTTGACTTAAATTACCCTTGAACCAAAACCTTTTTTGGTGTCAAGAAGAACTAAACAGGCTCCGCAACCCTGGCATGGCTATGAGGTCACATGCCACACTGTCATGCATCTGTGACCCTTTCTCTAAGACCCACTTCCTTGAGGGGAGCACCAATAAGGAGAGAGCTGCCCACACGTGGCACGCATTGCCGGAAAGAGACCAGCTTAAGTTACGCACGTGTTTGGTGCTGGACCTGTTCTTTGTTCTGGACTCAGACCCTATCTTTGAGTTCCAGGGCTGTTAACCACGTGTGCATCTTTGAAAAGAGAATCTGGAACAAAGGTGATCGGCGGCACTGATAAGCAGACCCCTGGAGTACAGCTGCACGGACAGCTGCCCCATACCTGCAGGCTCCACTCGGACTGGCTGTATCCTGTTTCTTTACTTCCTCATTCCATGCCCCAAGAGAAAAATGGAGAAAACATTCTTATATGCGGCCTAGGTCCAGATTTTCCTCTTCTGTGTTTTATTCTCTGAGGAAGTCGCTCTCCATGGAGTTTCACGTGTTTCTCTCTCAAGCCCGTGACTCCATTCTAAAGTTGGATTCTAAAAACTCAGCCAGGCTCTGGCTTTCCGTGTGTCTCAGCATCGACCTGAGTTGACTATAACAAACGTGATAGGAAATACCTCACGTGGCATGAGGGGACCCGAACCCGCCCCAGCCATGGCTGACCGTTCCTCACTAGGTACACTTCCTTTCTTTCTCAGTGAGAGCCTGCAAAGCACAGAATAAAGACACCATCTCTCCGCTTCCCTTACAGCTGGGTGCACCCATGTGGCCAAGTCATGGGCGGTGGTATATGGGAGTGAAATGCGAACCTCCCAGTTCTTGTCCACAGAGAGAATGAGCATGGCTTTAGATTGTACAGTTGAAAAACAGATAGCAGGAGCCTGGCCCTCTCACAACAACCATAGCCCGGGACCATCTGTAGACCTTGACAAGAGAGAGAGAGAGATTTTGAACTCTCAATGTGTTTAAACAACTATAATGAATCTCTGATATACACAGCTAAGCCTATGTCTTTGCTAACAAATTCTGTGTCGGGAGAGGGGAGGAGGAGAGAACCTCTGCCCTATTACCATGTGGCACCAAATGGGAGACCACTGTGGAGCAAAGTTACCGTCAGCTAAGCCCCAAAGGCACTGTCACGCAGGTCATAGCAGAAGGCTTGTCAGGGAGGGGGAGGGAATGAGAGCAGGACATGTTCATCTCAATCTGCCATGAACATCTCAGGTTTCGAAATGTGCTCCGTAGCCTTTAAAACATGGCGGAACTTGGGGGCACAAAACACAATAAGCCATGGTAGTGATTAAATTGTGAGCCCGAAATCATGGTCCATTGGGTTCCAGAAGAATGGGTCAAGGCACAGATAATAAGAAACTGTGGCGTGCTCAGCCCTGAAGGGAATACACTTATCACACCCATGCCCCCAAGGCTCAGGGATCCTCCCAGAAGAGAGAGTAGAAAGATTATGGGCCAGAGGTGGTAGATAACATCAAGGAAGCTGGTTTCTGGACACAGCAGGGCAGGTGCAGATACGAAGTCACAGGAACTGTAAGGACAGACAAGGTATCTGTGCAAGCGCCAGGCAAAGAAAAGGCCTGCATGGAATGGAGGATGTGGACCTGGAATCTACCAAGGAGTGATTGCATCTCCTAGCTGCAGGGGGAGAGGGGGAGCCCATCTTCTCTAATAATGGGATTCCCGGTAGGTTGACTACATGCCAGAGCAGGCCCCACTCCAGGAACTAGTTGAGCAACACAGACTGGACCTGATTGGGGTGGGGGTGGGGGAGCTCAAAGTTGGGTGGAAAGGGAAGAGAGCATGGTTAAGGGAAGGGCTGGGGAGGGGAATGAATATGTTCAAAGTACGTTGTATGACATTCCCAAAAAAATTGAATTTTTTTTTTTTTTAAAGAATGGTACATTTTCATCCAGATGGAAACTAAGAATGAAGAGAATGATCTTGTTAGCTCCTAGGAAGTATTCTGCTTGGACAGGCTTACCTCTGATGTGCACTGTGTCTGCCAGTAAAGGAGACAGCTCACCACGTTAGAGCCTTGCTCTACTGGTACCTCCTGATTTACACAAGCCCTCCACCAAAATGCATAGTATGAGGGACCTCCACTTTGTTCAACTGTTGTCTCAAGCACTCATGTTTGTGATTGGCTCATGGGACACTCTCAGGGCAAGCACAAACGCTCATGAGCCAGGTAAAGGGAGAGCTATACGGAGAATTTTATTGGTCGGTGGTAAAGTGGGAAGCACAGAGGGCTGAATCATGCTGCCCTTGCTGCTTTCAATGGCTGTCCTTGTATCTCTCAGGACCCCAGCCGGAAGTAGAATAACTCAATGGGTGAGCAATTACAAAAGAATTCACAGAAACTGAGCCTGTAGGGTGGGACGTAAAGGAAACACAAGGGATGGCTAACACAGGAGCTAGGCCGGTAACAAGACCATCCTAGACACCATCCTAGACCAAAGGGTCACAGGGGGCGGGGCTAGTGACCAGCACTGGGGCAGATGCTTCCACCACCAGCTTGGATAGACCTAGGAAAGACAAAAGAAAACACACTTGCCTTTAAACACTTCTCACCCCAAATCCTAGAAGGGCAGCACTATAGCTGAAACACCATAGGGGTTCAGGGACTCTGTTAATGAAGTCCACCACGTAGGCCGATGGAGAGAGGAAATGAACAGCCCAGACATGGAGGGACCCCACCCACGTACTCTCCATTCGAGTCCTTATCTTTCCTCGGGATTAATACCATCCTCTCTGACATGAGGATAGCAGTAGATGGTAGCTATTATTTCCTAATGTCCTTATGAAGCAAAAATAAAAATCTATCAACTCTAAGTTGGTGCCCCCACTGGGAATCACTGCTATTATTACCTGAAACATAATGCTAAGCCTTTCTTTGGCATCAGTATTTAGTGCTGAATTGCATGATTCTGTCTCCTTCAGGGAAAGTTCAGACTGTAAACGTTTTCTAGAGTCACATCTGTACCCTTGTTCAACTCTCTTGTCCCTTCCCAAAGAGCCAAGTGCTATGCTAGACATAAGGAACACAGGCATAATTAAAAAATATTATCATTGAAAATGTTTTTATACTTTGTGTGTGGGAGAAAGAGACAGAGAGAGAGAGAGAGAGAGAGAGAGAGAGACAGAGAGAGAGAGAGAGAGAGAGAGAGAGAGAGAGAGAGAGAGAGAGAGAGCCATGAGAAGTCAGAGGACAACTTGTGGAGATTTATTCATTTCTTCCACCTTGTGGTTTTTGGAATGGAACCCCCGGTTCTCAGGCTTGGAGGTAAGTGTCTTTATTTATCCACGGGGTCATCTTGCTGTCCCTTTTTAAAACTTTCTATTACATTTATTTATTAGTTAGTGTGTGTGTGTGTGTGTGTGTGTGTGTGTGTGTGTGTGTGTTGA
This sequence comes from Peromyscus eremicus, assembly GCF_949786415.1. Classification (NCBI taxonomy): domain Eukaryota; kingdom Metazoa; phylum Chordata; class Mammalia; order Rodentia; family Cricetidae; genus Peromyscus; species Peromyscus eremicus. The sequence goes on along the minus strand of NC_081432.1, from coordinate 18,170,315 downwards.
CATGTGAAGGTCAGAGGACAACTTGAGAGAGTCAGTTCTCTTCTTCTACCATGTGGGTTCTGAGGATCGAACTCAGCTGACTTTTCCCCCATCCACCATTTTCCTGGGATGGGTTTGATTCAAAACAAAAGGGCTCTCATTTTCATAGTGATTTTGCCTCCAAAGTGTGGCAGACATCGCCATTCAAGTTCTAGTTAAAAATATGGAGAATTTCCTCTCTGGTCAACGACGATAGCTCTTAACCCATGCTAGGGTTCATCTTGAGTCCTGAGCTTCATGAAAGAGATTCACTGTGGAGCATGGAAACTCCGTGGCCACTGACTTCCAGTTTTCCAACCCAACTCCTCATCTTCCAGCATTTCCATTACCCTCAACAGTCACTGAGTGAAGCTTATAGCTCCATGAACGATGGGAATCTTTCCTGGCACAATTAGAAGGCATCATCAAATAGAACATTGCTCTGAAGTGTTGCGTATTAAATGTAATGTGACTTTCCTTCATGGTAAAGCCCACAGCACTTGAATATCAAACAAGTAATTAGAAAATATTAAATATTGTGTGTTCCAAAATATATTCTAATACATGCTAATCTAAAACCGATTAGGCTTCAGGCTGCTCCCCTGAGCAGGAGACTGCCTGCCCCTCCCCCCAAAAAATAGGAAAAAAAAGAAAGAAGAAATTTCCCAGAAATAGCCTCCAAATTGATTTCCAGGTCCATGTCTTCTCTCTTGTTTTTCCTCCTTAAAATTAAGGACAATTTTCACGGAGAACAAGAAATTGTATCCCAGAGTCCTAGATCCGTGAAGATATCTTAGTTGGAGGATTGGGCTTGGCTGTGTTTCCTTTGGCCAAATTAGTGGGCTGTTAACTCCTCAATCTGTGTTTTAACTGCTTGCAGATTGCGCTATCTAGCCTGGCACCCAAATAGGTAGCCCTGGCCACTGAAACAATAACAATAACAGCAAAAAGATAAATGAGGCTAAGTCAGTGTGAGAGCTCACTTGAACTGCCTTTAAGAACATTCATCCCGTGTGTATTTCTCTCTCTCTCCGGGGAGGCATTACCAGCCTCCTCCTCAATTGCTTTCTGCCTAGTTTTTGAGACACAGTCTCTCACTGAACCTGGCCCCTCACTGACTCAGCTGGATTGGTTGGCCTATGACCATGGAGAATTCTCCTGTCTCTCTTTCTCTCCAGCACTGAGATTATGGGTGCAGCTTTGTGGTGGGTACTGGGAATTGAACTCAGGTCCTCATGCCTGTATGGTGAAAACTTTGCCAATCTGCTGCCTTACCTGCCATCTATAAGAGCATTCTGTTGAAGCTAACCAGTAACACTAACTCCAAAATTCAACCACCACCTAATCCACATCTTTTATTATGTGGAATGACTCAAAACCATTACTTTTACAGCTTCTGGTTTTGTGGTGGTTTTTGTTTTGTTTTGTTTTAACTCAATGCATGACCCTCTCTCTAGTCACGTATACAGTTCAGCAGGACCAACACTGCAAAAACTCTCAAAGGAGTGAGCTGGTCATGCGGGCCATTTGGTAGCATACTTGCCTGGTGTACATGAAGTCCTGAATTTTGTGACAGCACTTCATCCACCAGACATGGCGGCCCACAGAGATAATCCCAGTACCCAGGCAGCAGAGAGGCAAGAGGGTCAGTAATTCAAGGTCACCTATGGTCATACAGTAAATTTGAAGCCAGCCTGGGCTTTCTGAGCCCCTAGCTCAAAACAAAACAGAATCTCAGAGGAGGAAAGATGAAGGAAACTTTGCTTCTATTGGTATATGAGTATAGAGGTGGAGGCCACCTGACTTATTAAAGCTCACAGGTTAGCTGACATTGACTCTTGCTATGTTATTGTCATTAATGAGGACAGAATCACTGAAAGACTTAGATCCATTCAGAAAACTTTCATGTAGATATCAAGGAAATCCCCCTGCTTGTGTTGCCTCTGGTTAAACACACACACACACACACACACACACACACACACACACACACACACATGATTTGGGCATGCTCCCTCTTGTTAAACACTTTTTTGTTTTTGTTTTTGTTTTTGTTTTTCGAGACAGGGTTTCTCTGTGTAGCTTTGCGCCTTTCCTGGAACTCACTTGGTAGCCCAGGCTGGCCTCGAACTCACAGAGATCCGCCTGGCTCTGCCTCCCGAGTGCTGGGATTAAAGGCGTGTGCCACCACTGCCCCGCTTGTTAAACACTTTTTAACTCTGCTCACTCACCTGTTCATACACGCACGATGGCAGTGAGCTTAACCTGAGACCCATAGCTTGGTATAATAATGTAATTATCCTACATTGGAACACTTAAAGAGCTTTGTGTTTGTAAGACCTGGTTTTCCAGAGACTGGCGATGTATCTCAATAAACAAACCGGCCTTCAATGAAAACCCCTCAACTCAGTTTGGAAAAACATTGAGCATTTTTGCCGAAGCCGGGATCAATGAAAGAGCCCATTTACAACCACTGTGGGTGATATTTCTACTCCTGTTCAGAACAGAGAACATACCTGGGAAACTATAACCTGCTAGTTTCACTCTGGTGACCTCAGGGAGATGGTAATAACTGAGGAACAAAGCCTGAGTTTTTCTAAGTGAGTTTTGAAAGGTGGGGTTCAAACTCAAATGGCTTCTCACACCCAATGCCCTGTGTACTCCAGGTGGAACTTGAGAAAATGAGTGAATGAATGAATTCTACTGGACATTCACATAACCCAGGCACAGAAGGGGACTCAGGAGTTACCATCCCTGCAAGGAAACGTTCACCAGATGAACTTCATCCCATGCTGTCAGAAGAGGTTTTTATTGTAGAGTTTCCTGACTGAGTTCCAGCTGACGCCAGGGTGTTGCCCTGACTCGGCTTTGCACCCAGGACTGGGCCAAGGATCAACCAAGGAGCGAAAAAAGATGACTAAACACAAATACATCCTTCAGAAAAGGGTCAGCCAAGCCTCCCTGTCCCTTGCCTGAAGAGGTGTCCGGCTCCTCTCAGAGGACCCATCTGAACTTCCATCTTTGAAGTTCCGAGCATCGGTGCTAAGCTGTGCCACCCAGGAAAAGACCTGGGCGCCAGCCTCTGACTTGTGGGACACCAGTCTAGTGGTGGGAGGGGCGAACAGGGAATAGTCAGCCCTCCGCTAAGTGCGACTAATGTCAGGTAGTCCTAAGCGACGTTTTACATCCATCAAACACCGAACACCAACAATGTGAAAGCCACGGTGGCTTTGGCCCAGGAATGAAGGACCCAAAAATTACTGTCCTTCTGGTACCCACGGTTACCTCTGGGTATGCAGACTGGGGGGCGAGGTGGGGGCGGAGGGGAGTAGGGCAGAAGAGTCAGAAAGTAAATCGAATCTCCAGCAGGAGAACTAGAAAGAGCGACAGTGGGAGGCAGAGGGGAGAGAGCCCAGGGTGAGGACACGGAGTCGTCAGGGAAGGTCTTGGTAGACAGACCTAAGTGAACCCAAGTGTGTGGCGCATGGTCAAACTCAAAGGAGGACCATGAGAAAAGCACCCAGCCTACCTGTGCGCTTTTCAGTTGACGCAGGTTCCTTGTTTGGGTCTAGGCCCATTTGATCTACATTCCAGGTTTTGCTCCGCTACTTCCTCATGAGTCATTTTCAGTCATAAACATCGATCCGGGCTAGCAAGATCGGGGCTTAGTAGGTAAAGATGCGTGCTGACATTAAACCTGAGGACCCGGGTTCAATCTTCTGAACCCCTGTGGTGGAGGGAGTGAACTGACTCCCATAAACTGTCCTCTGACCTCCAGGGTGTGCGTGACACACTCGGCTCTGACTCAAAATAAGTAAGTGGATTATATGAAATAATATATACTTTAATTGTCAGAAATCTACTTCACGGAACCTTTTCTTCAAACATTTAGTGCCTATGTATGTCGGGAACATGTTGATGAAAATCAACTTGAATTATTCCTTAAAGAGGAAAAGGTCAGTCTCCCCATGGAACCGCCAATTTCCATGCAATTTAGGGGACAACAGCCCTGCTGGTTTTCTGACTTGCACACCGAGGTTGAAGGGCATGGAGGAGACACTCACCAGAGGGTCCATTCACTCCTCTGTCCTTAATGATCTTGCTCTCTAGAAACACAAATCCAAGGAACTACCCCTCTTCTCTGGATTTTGAGTTGTCTTTCGGAACCATCTTGATTTAATGCCCCGCCTCAATGACCATGCAGGGTCGAGACAGATTTCCTATTTCTTATGCACCTTGATGTCTGCTTATATCAGTGACGGGCCCCTCATTCCCCTTCTCAGTAGATTTACCACATCAGATACAATGCCCTTTCCAGCTAAACTCCTCAAATTCATTGATCAAGACATTAGGTGGGTTTTTTTTTTTTTTTTTAAAGACTCAATATGGCTTGTTGACATGCTGTAAGACTAACAAGTCCTAAAAGATGAAAGCAATCTGCTGTCTGGTGTGTGTGTGTCATCTGTAATTACAAGAGGGAGGAGGGGTTTGGGGAAAAACTGCCCAAGGAGGCTGCCTAATAAGAGTAAAGGTGGAAATGAAAGAACAGGACAGAAAAAAGAACACCACCCAACCCACAGCAGACCAGCTGTCCACTGCCAAGATCAGTTCTGATGCTGGTGGTCATAGGGGGTCACTTAGAGGTCCCCAAAGACCCCACTCTCTTGTATCCACACTCTTGTGTAACTACCCACTTTAGGATGTATTACACATAAATCCTCATTCCGATCAGCAGAATTAAGCACAGAGGCATGGGATGCCACTTCTGAACCTGTCTTACTCCACGCAAACTGAAGAAGCCTGCTACTGTGTGACTGGATATAAAGAGGTACCCATGTGCCGTGCTCTAGCAAGAGACAGCTAGAAGTCCAGGTCAACAATCCCGGGGATGTCGGGCCTTCTGACAGACAAGGGAGTAACCCCTGGAAGTTGATTCCGTGATAGCAAAAGCCTAGGCTCACATTCTGATTGTAGCTTTGAGAGACATCGAGCCCGAGATGCCCAAGTAAACCCCTCCCAAGCCCCTGACCCACAGACCTAGAGAAGAATAAGTGTTATCTAAGACAGCAAAGCTGGAATCATTTGCTTCATGAGAAATAGATAACCAAAGCCCAGCTCTGTGACAGGGGACACACTGCATGCTATCATACAACAACAGAATAAAATCTGTGGAGTTAGGTGCTAAACTCCAGTTTCAGCTCTGCCTAGAAAGGAGATTGCTTTCTGCTAAGCGGATGATAAGCCCACAGAAAAACACTTCATGCCTCTGCTTACATCCTGAATCAGGGGATACCCATGGACATTTCCAAGAACTGCCTAATATCACCAACATACATTTCAAGATGGGAGGGCCAAAGGAATCTAACGTTGCCAATGAAAGAAGTAACCAGAGAATAGGGGGCTGATATCATTCTTACCCTTGGTCCCCCCTCAATGATACCCTCATAATACTAATAAATACTGATTAGGTTTAATGAAATGGAAGTTTAAGACTTATAGCTTAGAATAGAAATGGTATACGCCTCTAGAGTAATATTGTATTATGCCCTTAGCTACCACAGGAGGCCTCTATGGCTCATGACTTTTGTCTCCTTTCTAGTTTGTGAATCAAAAATCATCTTCTAAAGACCACTGGCCCGGGTGAGCAGCCAGCAATGTGCTAGCTTCACACGAGATCTGTAAGGCCATGTGTAACACAACCCTGCAAAAGCTGTGGCCAGAATCTAGACAAGGTTGCTTTTTATGCTAAAAGAGAAAGAAGTGAGGGGCAGGCAATGCACACACACACACACACACACACTCACACATGCACACACACACACTCACACATGCACACAAGTGCACATGAGCAAGCGCTAAAAAAAGTTTTGTTTTGTTTTGTTTTTAAAAAAAAAGGAAGAAAGAAAGAAAAAGAAGTTAAGGCAACTGAGGCATCTTCACACTCTGGCATGGCGGGAATACTTTTCACTCTGCCAATCAGAGAGGCCTTTTAAGGAGTCCTGAGGCTAGGAGTGATTTGAATAACTGCTTGGCTCTCTATTAAACTACTGATTTAGTAACATCAAAAATGTAAAGAGACAGAACCTGCACTGTAAAGAAACAGGAAACAGAGCCCACTGATAATTTTAAAAGATATTACCATTTATGTGACTCATAAAATTTGCATTAGAAAAACATATTCAGCCCCCTTTACCAGAACCTCCTTTTTGCTTGCCCCTAGAGTCTGGGATAGATATTTTACAACCTAATGCATTATTGCTGATGGCATATTCAACTTTCAGGAACACAAAATGCAATTCAACTATTACAGTGAAAATTCACTCGAAACACAAGTGGGGTGGATAGTTTCACTTAAGACAGTAAATTTGATGACTTTTTTGGTATTTATAACCCGTATGCTTTGGAATAATTTGACGAGGAGCAGTACAACAGTGTTTCCAATTGAATTCTAGTAACCTGACACACACTGTGGGATTAACCCAAAGCAGAAGGACTGAATGTTCCAGTTGCTAGTCTCCCTTTCAGCCAGTGGTTCTCAGCCTTCCTAATGCTGCGACCCTTTAATAGAGTTTCTTATGTGGCAGTGACCCCCGCCTCCCCCCCTCCCGCCTCCCCCCACAACCATAAAATTATTTTCACTGCTACTTCATACCTGCAATTTAACTACTGTTATGAATCATAATGTAAATGTCTATGTTTTCTGATGGTCTTAGGTGACCCCTGTGCGAGGGTTGTTTGATGCCCCCCCCCCCCAAAGGGTTGCCACCACAGGTTGAGAACCACTGGTTTAGTGTGTCCTTCTCTGATGCCCCCAGTCAGTCTGGCTGGGCCACAGCCGTCCCCTGTGTGCTGTGTTTCTGTCTTGCAAAGGATTAGACTGGTGTACAGCCCTTCACCCACCACCACGAAGAGAGGAGGTGGAGGAAAGAGTGAAGGGGAAGACAGGAAGAAGGGGAAGAGGAGGAGGAGAACAGTGAGGAAGAAGAGGAAGAAAGAGGGGAGGAGGGAGATGAGGAAGAGAAGCAGGAAGAAGAGGAGGAAGAAGAGAAGAAGCAGGAAATGGAGGAGGAGAAAAAGGAAGAGAGGAGAGGAGGAGGAGGAGGAACAGGCAGAAAAGGAACTAAACAAAATTTCAAATTAAGGAGCAGGGATTTGGGCTGGAGAGATGGCTCAGGGCTTGAGAGCACTGGCTGCTCTTCCAGAGGACCCAGGTTCAATTCCCAGCACCCAAAGGCAGCTCCCAACTGTCTATAACTCTAGTTCCAGGGAACCTGACACCATCACACAGATACACACACAGGCAAAACACCAGTACACATAAAAAAAAATCTTAAAAAAAAAAGAAGAAGCAGGGATTTGCAGAGCCTTGTTTTAAATGGAGTAAATGCGGATATATTTAAAGTAAATGTGTGTTACTGTACCACGAAACAGGGGTAGGGGATAACATGTGCGAAGCTGCAGGTATGGACTTTGGCACACTGAGGAGGAAGCTCTGGGACGCAGGTTTTGTCCCTTGACTCCATCATCCTCTGGTCTCGTGGTATTTTGTTATGGCTGTTGTGGAGAGGCCCACTAAAGTCCCTTAATACTTCCATTGGCTGGAACAGAATTGATCTGAGCACGTCCACTTCAGAATCCAGAAATCTCAAGCATAGATCAAAACCTTTGAACCTCACTTGTAATAGTCTCTGGGGATAGATGGAGACCTGGGAAGCTTAGCCCGTTGAGCGTCATTGTTTACTCAGTTATTGTTTCTCAAACAATAGCCCTGTGACTCAACCAATAAATTACTTATTAAGGGGCTGTTAGCAGGTTGTCTACAGCCATGGCAGACTTCAAAAAGCCAGGATACACTAGCATTAGTCAAGGACTAGGAAGAGTAGGGTGTATATCCAACATCTGCCAAAGGTCTAGGATAATCCCAGGTTCTAGTTGGGTCCTGATGCCCCTGTGGATTTTATTTGATACTCCCAGTTGAGTTCCATATACCCATTTCTCAGTGAAGAAACTCAGATGCCAAAGACATGAGGCTAGTTGGCAAGGACAGCACAGTGACCGACCAGCACAATAAATATTCACACTGTATTATCAGGAGTGCACACTGAGGGTTTGTATTTTAACCTCCAATAAGAACACACACATGTGGAATTATTAATCACCACTGCCTTCAGTTTTAAGTCCAAATGACACACTGGACCCTAAGGAAGCCTGGCCTCAGTCTACCCGGTTTCTAGCCTACCCACGAGACTCCGAGTTCTCTTACCAAATGTAGCTCATACCCAGCCTTGCCATGCTGTTCCTTGCCTGTGGCTTTCCTTCTGCCTCAACTTGCCCCTTTCATGATATCTCTCACAAATCTCTACCCACCAAAGCCTTAGTATTTTGAGAGGCCCTTCTGCCGCCAACCTTTCCTCACTGACGCCTCTAGGATACCCAACGTCCAGCTGTTCATCCCCCCCCCCCGCTTCCTCTCCACCCCACAATCCCTGCACCCTTCTGTGGCTTCAGAGTAGGTGTCAGGGACATGTTAGACTCGCTGTACAGCACTCCACTGTTCTCCGTTATCCCTGCCTTCACCTCCAGCCTCGGAGAGCTAGCTACAGAGAACGGGAAGGGCTTTGATCTAGCTGGTCATTCCATCCCCTCCTTTCTTTCTGCTGCCCCCTTTAAACCAACAGGTTCCTTCTGATTTGATTACAGAAAATGAGCCAAATCTGATAACATTATTAGAAGCTCTAGACACTGCAGGGTGGCAGTCCATGGGTCACATCTAGGCTAAAGGTTGTGTTTTGTTTGGCCCAGAGTGTGTGTCAAAGAAGTGGATTGAACGGTCAATGAAAATCACACAGAAGTCTGGGTTTCTTCCTTCTCTGGAAAAACTGAAGATTTGGTAAAATTGAGACCATTCCTGCCTTGCCGCGACAGGTAGGGCCCTAGGAGCGGTGGTTTCGAGCCATATCTCAAATGAGTCATACAGTCCCCAGTTCCCCACTAAACATCATATTGTCCCTCACATCTGTCTGCCTTCACTGGCTGATGTCCCTGCTGGCCTGGTGAGCACCTACGAGTGTGGGCTCCATAGGTCCCTTTCCTCAGGATAACCACGGAAGGCTTCTCGGAGGAAGTGGCTTTGGGATGGAAGATGGAAAGATGGGGGCTGTTGGTGTACAGTTGTTGCCATAGTGAAGCCTCAACTCACTGGAACACCCCTCTCTGGTGGCTCCATTTCCCTACTTTTAGCCAGAATAGACCAAGGCTTCTCCATCTAGACCTTGGAATAAAAAACAAAAACAAAACAAAAAAAAAACAAAAAACAAAAAAACAAAAAAACAAACAAACAAACAAACAAAAACCTCAAGGTCCCGCTCAGTCCTGTCATTTTCTTGATGGATGGGGTTAGAAATCTGGAGCATTCATAAAGTGCTCAAATTATCCTTTTGCAAAATAGAGATGGCATGAAAACCTCCTTCATAGTCTTTCTGTTGTAAGATGTAAATAAAAAGGTTGCATATAAAACTGTCAGCAGGGAGTTTTAAGATTAACTTTGATAACATTATTTTAGACCAGAATTTGGCAAGCATTATCAGGAAAGGATCAGGTACCAAATATTTTAGTCTTGGTAAGTCTCTGTCATAACTACACTGCCACTATAGTGTAAAGAGACCTTTGAAAAGAGACCTTTGTAAACACCAGGGCATGGTATGTACTAATAAAACTTTATTGATTTGAAGAAAAACAAAACAAACAGGCAATGGGACAGATTTTGGTGTCTGGGCCTTAGCTTTCCATCATTGCCACAGTCATACACTGTAGTCAGCCTAAAGACATTTTATAGGGGTCTGGATGAAGAACAGATGTCTCCACAGGGCATCTATAGTATCGAAAACTGAGTCACTGGATTCATAAGGTCAGATCCTTTCCCACCATCTTATAGGAACACTCCTCCTGCCTTTCCTTGCCAAGAAACATCTCAGTCTTCACCTTGAAATCTCATTAGACCTCAGTTCAGAAGTGATTTCTCCCACAATACCTTGGCAGACCTTTCTAAGATGGCCAGTCACCCACATCACAGGATCCTCTATTTTCCCTTCATCACTCTGACCATGCCACAGGACTATTCCTTGATTTAGGGTAGTTTGATGAACCACACGTGCACTCTCTAGCTGCCTGTATGCTCCTGGAGGGCCTGGCTTCCCACCCTGAGTCTGCGCTGGCAGACACACTCAGAAGACACTCAGGGGAGACTGAGGCTGAGACTCCTCTCCTGTGACACTGGACCCCAGATGGGGTCTAAGGAGCATTTAAATCCTATTACATAGCACACGACATCACCATAGACTCATATGGGTATCAATCAGCCACCAATATAACTACCAATTTCTAGAGGTTCAAAGAAATACTGGGTCAGTGTTTAATAAAGTCTCCAATATTTGGAGTTCTTAGTTTGTCTTCAAGTTACAAGGACTCACAGTGAAATAATAAAATTGCTTCCCCACTATCTTTGAGAGAATCAGGGAGAGCCTGGGGTTCAGTATTGGGTCTAAGGCCTGCCTTTATGTGAACTTGGACAAATTACCTCACCATTCTTAACCCCCACTTCATTGCTCCATTTTCATAAGTATGGAAGAATCAAAATACTCCAAACCTTGAAGAATCCCTGTGACAATTAGGTGAGTTAGTCTATGTATGGTAGACAGGTGACTACGTAGGCACCACCACACAACAGTTAGGCCAACACAGTAGGGAAGACTTTGTGGATGGATCTGGAGTAGAGAAGGCCGGAATATTTTCTCTGGTCTGTGAGCACACAGAGTAGAGAAAAGAGGAGGGGAGGGGAGTGGAGGAGAGAAGGGAAGGGAAGGGAAGGGAAGGGAAGGGAAGGGAAGGGAAGGGAAGGGAAGAGAAGAGAAGAGAAGAGAAGAGAAGAGAAGAGAAGAGAAGAGAAGAGAAGAGGAGAAAGAGAGAGCATTCTAGAAAGAAGCATGGATGTCATTCCAAGGTTAAGATTGGTGGAAAATTTGGATAAACCAATGAAGTTGCGTCTTGCCTTCTTCCTCACATAAGGAGGTGAGGTCTGTGAAGACAGAAACCTTCTGTGTTCATCCATTGTGCTCACTGTCACAGCCTTAGTACAGAGCACAATACACAGGCTCATGTTCTTGTTTCTGAAGGAATGAAACTGTGCCTCAGTTCCAAACGCTGGTAGAAACGCCAATTCCACCTGGCACCAAAATTACCACCTTTTGGCAAAGTTTTGTCAGGCTTTAACCAAGGGCCCTCCAGGCTTCAGGACAGATGGTGGAAATGAGGGTAAGATCTGTCCTGAATATCAAGCCTGGATTCTGTGAAGTCACCAGCCCACAGGTCAGTGGCTTCCCATCCCCGTAAAGTCTACACCCTCCATTAGTGATTTTATGAAAGTTATAACTTTGTGGGGCGCCATCACTGGAGTGATCCTAGCCTGTGTGCATACCTGGGAACACTTCCCTACATTCCCTGGTGCCCAACTTCAAGAGAACCAACCCTTCACCAAGGCCAGAGATCAGCCTTTGGTACCTGGGGGAGCTGAGTTCAAGTTTTACCTCTGTGGCTTGCCAGTTCTTACTGTGTACTCTGTATCTTTCTGTCTGAAGCTGGACTCACTCTCCTTGAGTTTTTGCCACCCAAAAGTCCATCAAAATGTCCAGAGACATCAGATGTGAGTCTTTGTCTTAAGGAACCTTGGCAATCAGCAATGCCAACAGACCTAGGACTAGTCATGCCTAAGCCCAGACATATTTGTTGATGGCAGCACAGCCAGAGAACCTGCCTAACCAATGGACAGCCATCGATCACTCCAAGCAGAGAAGGTCTGAGAGAACAATAACTTTCTCTGCGTTGCTTTCATTGGTCTGCCGTTTGGAGACACAATACCAAGATCCAAGGTGGACTTGACCAAAGTTAGGAAGCCATCTACTCAAAAGACCAGGAGCTGCCAGGTGGTGGTGGTGCATGCCTTTAATCCCAGCTCTCAGGAGGCAGAGCCAGGCGGATCTCTGTAAGTTCGAGGCCAGCCTGGTCTCCAAAGCGAGTTCCAGGAAAGGCGCAAAGCTACACAGAGAAACCCTGTCTCAAAAAACAAAACAAAAACAAAAAAAAAAAAAAAAGACCAAGAGCTAAGCCTATCATTTTGGAAAGTACAAGAAAACATTCATTTTCTCCTACAGGTTATGGCTAATTTGCTTTTCTCCCGATGGCTCTCTGAGCTAATTCCAGTCAGATAATGGCAAGTCAAGGTTGGACCAAAGAGAACTCACAATTCTGTCAAAACCACTTGTGTGTGACATTCCTTAGGAAGCTTATGGTGAGCCCAGCTCACAGGTAAGAGGATGAGAACTTGGCCCATCACCTCTGTAGCACATAAGCCTTCTTCATAGAGGCCAGGAAGATATACATGTGCACTCATGCTTACACAAGCATGCATTGGCATATATATGTTATTTTTTACTGTTAATGTCTCTAGATTCATTAAACTATAGTTAGCACAATAAATTATGTACTTAGGGTGTAGAAGGTAACAATTTGATGCACGCATGGATACCATGTAAAAATATTAATTACCATCTACAACCTCACATAATCACCATTTGGGGCTGGTGAGAGCACTTAAGGTCTTCTACTCTCCTAACATTCACACTCACTGTGCTGTCCACGAGCACCCCAGACCTTCGCCATCTTCTGATTGAGATTCTGTATTCTGTCCTCTTTTCCCCACCCTCTATAAAGACCATTCTCCAACCCGTTCCTCAAGCCAGCAAGATGACTGCCTCAGTGAGTCAAGGCACTTGCTGAGAAGCCTGACAAGCTGAGTTTAATCCTCAGGACCCACATGGTGGAAGGAGAGAACTGACTCCTAAAAGTTGTCCTCTGTCTCCCACATGTGCCCCCACGGCATGCACAGACACTTACCATCACTCACAAAACAAAGAAATGAATGTAACATGAAAAAGTATACAGAAATGTCTTTCTCCCGTAAGAATACACAGAATTAGTGCGACTGAAATCTTTGCACTCAGCTCTTTGTCTCCAGCTAGTCTGTGTTCTTTTGTCCTGGTTAAATGTGCTTTAATTAGCAAGTATCTGTAAATAATTTACTTGCTTTACAAACACAACAGAACAATGGGGTCAGTTTTCACATACATTTACCAAGCGTGCATTGGATCTTAAGCCAGACTCTCCCATTGTTCAATATCTGTATTAATCTTACTCCTTCTTGTTGCCTTCCTTGGAGGAGGTTGGAAGTAGCCTAGCGGGTAGCCGGGGATAGAAACTCAAATTCCAGTAACAACACCATGTTTTACCAGACCCCAGAAGCCAAGCACACGAGGCTGTCCAGCTCAGGCTTGTGCAAACCCTAACACCCCCAACAACAAAAAAAAAAAAAAAAAAAAAAAATAAGAAAGTATGCCGAGGGTAACAGACATGGAGGCGGTGGTTGGAGAATGAGGGTGCCCATTAAATCCCTTCATCTCCTAAGACCCTTAGAGCGCGAGCCCCCCAGACACAATGACACCCAGGAAATCATCTGGACTCTGCAGGGGTTAAAACAGCGTCATGCATACAGTGCAAAGCAAGATGTTAAATCAAATGAGTGTGACTGCTCTGGGACCAGAGGCATATTATTTTGAATAAGATTGAAAAGGCCAGAAAAAGCAATTCAAAAACATTTCAATTATGTATTTCCCAGAACTACATCTTTGAGCAACTAATGCAAATGTTACCGCCACAATAAAACTTCTTCCCACATGAAAGCATATAAAGCAGGTTGAGCAGCATATACTTTATAGATCATATGCATATTTTGGACTATTAATAAAAAATGCAAAAAAATCTATGTATGCTTTACTCTCCGAAGCAATACAGTAATTATGATTAAGGGACATACAGCACGAAAAGAGGCAATTTATCTTCCTGGTGCTCAGGGATGCTACTGTGTAACTAAGCAACTAAAGACAAAATATGGTCTAATTAATTCATTCCTATGCTTATTTAAAAGACACAATTAGAACATTTTTATTTTCCAGCTTGCACAGTAGCTCGACATGCTTGAGGGTGTAGAAAGCAAAGCCTATTATTCGCAAAGACAAGAGTTTAATGTTTATGCCACACATAGGCTTGGAACTGAACAGTGGAGCATTGGCGCTTCCTAGGCTGGGTTTGCTGGGAGTCATAAGAAAGGAAGATGGAGGAGGGGTCAATAGACTGGCTAGCAACATGTGGCCTCTGCTGGGTTTTTGTTTGTTTGTTTGTTTGTTTGTTTGTTTGTTTCTCACTAGGGTGCAAGGATTAAGAGGGGCTGTGAACTTGATGGTACTGTGTGCACGACAATGTAGGCTGATGTACCTATATAGCCACAAAGGGTTTATAGAAAATTCATGTCATCCAGCTATATCCTTGTCTGAATGATAATGTCAAGTCTCCATTTTTCACACTGGGGACACACATCTGACATGAGGGAGATGTCATCGGCATGACTTTAGAGCCCTCTTTCAATGAATGATTATCTGCATATTTCTCACTGAGTTTATATGGTACATATACATGTTTATGTGGGTGTTTGCACTTCTGTGTGTGTTTTGTGCATGTGTACACATGAGTGTGTAGGTCAAATGTTGAATGCAAATGTCCTCCTCAATCATCCTCCACCTTACTTTTTGAGACGGGGGTCTTCCACTGAATCTATAGCCCATCAATTATATAGAAGAGCTGGCCAATGAACTCTAGGGATCCACCCTGTGTCCCCGCCCCCCCCCCCCCCCCCCCCCGGAACTGGGATGACAGACAAACCTTTTACCCGGGTGCTGGGTATCCGAACTCAGGCCCTCACATATGCATGGCAGACATTTTGCTAACTGAGCTATCTCCTTGGATCCACACATTTTGAAATGTGTGGTCAATACCACGCTCAGGGTCTGGGATTTGCATGGACGCACTCTGGGAGCCAAGGCCTACTTTCTGTTCTACGTGAACACCATGCGGATTACAGTACACCCTGAAAAGGTCCACAAGGACTTGAGGACAGATTCTTCCAGAAACAAAGGATCCATGACCACATCTCTTAGAGGCGAATGAATCTCTTAGCCAACGATCGATAAATTTGTTTTAAATATCCTTAAAAGCAAAGCCAACAAGTAATCATTAGTTACAATATTATTCTGAGTAGATAATGGCAAATATCCAAGGGCCCTGCTATAAAAAATGACAAGCGAATACATTTGATTCAAGCAATTATATGCTGGATATTGGTTAAAACTAGACTTTGATAAATGAGCCGGAGTTGTATGTTACCAGATGCCACTATGAACAATGGCATGCTTTATTAATAATTAATAACCAAGTATTTACATGCATGGACTCTTGTATTTCATAAAAATAACATTTCCCAAGTATGGGCCTGACAGTTTAAATGTCAAGAGAGGTATTAATTGCTTACAGTGTGGAGTCACTATTAAACACATGGCTTAGTTAAGGTCATCCACCTGAAAAACACGCTCTCTTTTGTGAATTGCTAACAGCACTCGGATGACGCTTGACTCTTCTGTCCAGAAGTCTAGGTATTAAGTTTGCCACTGCAAAGTCTCCAATTTCAATGATTTGTGAAGATTAGAAAAGCACAGAGAGGTGGTCATGGTCGTGCCAGGATGAGCTCTCAGTCTCAAATACTTGCTTATTTCTTCGATGAGTGTGACTACGAACCCCCATTCACTTATTTGGCATCCGTAGGGATGATGTGGCTATGAGTTTTAATAGAAAAGGGAAAAGTATGTGATTGGGTATTGAGGTATGCCCACAGGTCAAGTGACCCATCAATGGACCAGACTGCTAGCAAAAAGGAATTTGTTTTTTAAAAGATTTCCTTGGTTACTTGTTATTTATGTTTATATGTGTGAGCCCGCGTGAGTATATATGTATCACATGTGTGCAGGAGCCCGCTGAGGTACAAGAAGGTATCAGATCCTCTGGAGCTGGAGTCACACACAATTGTGAGACATCTGATGTGGGTGCTGGGAGTCAAACTCGGGTCATCTGCAAGAGTAGTAATCACCCTGAATGGCTGAGCCATTTCTCCAGGCCCAGAAAGCGTATTTTTAAAATATTTTTTAAGTTTAAATTATATGTCTATGTGTATTTATATATGCTCGGGGGCCAGAAGAGAGTTTCACATCTCCTCGATTCAGAGACACAGTTGGCCATGAGCTACCTAGTGAGATCCTTTGTAAGGCAAGTGTAGGATCTTAACCACTGAGCCATCTTTTCAGCCCCACAAAAGTATTGTAACCTTATTGCTTAGTCATTCTGCACCCACTGAATGGTGCTGAATGCCACCGAGGGACTCGCAGGTGAACAAAGCATGGTGGAGGAAGTGAACTCAGCGAAATACAAGGAAAAGGAGGATGCTGATAGTCATATTATTATCATGCAAAGAGAAAGAACCTGAGATGTGCTGAGCACAGGCAAGATGCGAAACACCATTAGCCCACAGGCTCTTGAGAAGGCTCATGTCCCATGGCAGAACAGGCTCTGGCACACAGTGGGTGTGCTGTAAATGTGTATCTAGCTCCAGTATACAGTAGGTATTCTGTAAGTGAGTGTCTGGCAAACGAGAATCCAAAGAGGAAGACTGCTTTCCACTTTCCCAGAAGGATCATGAAACATAAAGAGACCTTAGCTCATCTCAACTTCAACTCAGGACCAAGGCTGGAAAGTCTGATATTTCTTTGACTAGCATCCAGCAATCAGGGTGGGGTAATTTGTGAGTTCCCCAAAGGGCCCATGCTTTTTCACCTCTCTGTCCGTGTCTAAGTGCTCAGTACACACTAGCTCACATGGATGATATGTTTTCAAATTTACTCATGTTGTTAGGCATCCTCGACTGTGATTGTGCATTTTTATACATGTTGACCTCACTTTGTGATTAAGATTGGTCAGCTTCTGGAGAAAAAGGACCAACTTGCCAAGTTTTTTTCCATTCACCCCTTCACCTCCTACATGGTCAACACTCAACAAGTAGTTTTTTGATGAACACAAGCTAGTTAATACTTACATTGCCTGGGGTTTGGATCTTAGCCATTCAAAATATACTTTAATGTAAATCTTACTTATTCACAAAATTAAAGTCCCAGACTCAATATTTAAAAAGTTTCATGCATGTAAATGATAATGACATAATACTAATATTTCATTATGTCTAATAGTATGAGACATAATTGTCCCAAGCTAAGTAGGAAAAGAAGAATTGTGTCTGGGGATATAGCTCATAGGAAGAGCACATGTTTAATAAGTGTGATGTCCTGAGTTTAATTCTCAGCACTGAAAAATAGAAATATTCCATCTTCCACACCAATAGCCTTATGAGCCAGAGGTCAGCAAACATTTTCTGTAAAGGATCAGGCCTAACAACAAATATTTCCACTGTGTTGATCATATGGTAACCATCAAAAGTATCAGCTGTGTTGTTCTAGCCAAAGAACTTCAGAAACCATATAAATAAATGAATTTGGCTACATTCCAATAAACTTTATTTACAAAATGTCTGTGGGCCAGATTTGACCCTCCAGTTTAGCTGGCTGACCCTTATGACAGTCCAGTGAATGGCCTCCATGCAATGTTTTAGTTCTTCTCCCTGTTCTGTACATGGTCAGAGATGTCCCTTCACTTAGTTTTAAAGAATGACTAATAGACAGTAGCCAGAGGAACCACAGCCATCAGTGGCTGAGTTTTTGGAGGTCCTGTGCTAGGGAGCCCTTTTAATTATCATCTCTGATTTCCTCAGTAGAATCTAGATCACCAATTCCACTGTACAGGTCAAGAAAATGGGGCTCAGGTAAGATAGAACATCATTTAAGAACAGCGAGATCAGGCGACAGTCAACAAAACTCCGCACTCTCTGAAACTCAGCTGTGGACACAGACCAAGACTGAGGGCTACGGCGAAACAAGCTGAAGCCAGAACCATCTAGATTCCACAGTGCATCTGCTTAACCCCAGATACGATCAAATCAGGTAATCTTTTGAAAAAATGTGGCTGGTCCGGTTGGCCACATTTTTCAGTAGCAAAATGTAAATTCTTAAGAAGCCTTCTGCTCTGATGACACAGCGAAACCCAGTACAGAGAGGAAAGATAGCTTGAGTGGAAGGAACCAGAATCACCAGGGATTTTAGCAAAGTAACCCAGGAGTTACCATCTCACAGAGAAGAGTCCCCAGTAATGCCTCAAATTCCAACGAGAAAAGCAATACCAATATTCACAATAACGATCACAGCCAATCTTCATTGACCTATCATCAACTTGGGTTGTATGTACTTTCCATGTAGTAGCTCATTTAGTCCTTGAGACAATCCTAGGAGTAAATGTTGCATGCCCATTTACGGAGGAAGATACTGAGGCACAGAATGCTTGAGTAATTGCCCAAGATTCTATCACCAGAGCGAGACTGTTGAAAATGTTTACACTTCAAAGTCTTGGCTCCAACTCCAACTGTCCTAATCTGCTTTTAGTAGAACATGTGCCTTTGAAGCAATTTCTAAGTGGATCACCACTTATGGTTTATCCTGGATGGTGACAACTAAATACTGTTAGAAATCCTGAATGCAAGCTAGTGTCTCAAACACCCAGGCATGCTTGGTCTTGACTCAATGACATCATTAGCTTAACCTTCTCCATTCCTAGTTCCAGGCCATCAACAAACCTTCATGTAAAACCCAAGCCTGCACATGCACGAATTTTGAAAGTCAACTGCCAATAGATTAAGTAGTTGGCAGTTTGAGAATGAGCATGATCAGAAGTTGCCCAGTAACAGAACCAATTACCCACCTACTTTGCCCTGTCCTCCTCTGAAAAGCTACTGGTGACATGTGGCAATTGCGGGTGATTACCAAAGACACTACCTCCTGGCACATGGCCCTGCTGTTCACTCTCAGGCTGATTTAAGACAGCATCATGATTAGGTCCAAAGAAATCCACATAAACACCTAAGTCATTATGATTTGTTATTGTTTACAGAACGAGAATGTTTATAATATTCTTATCTGAAGTCCTTTTGTTTTAAGTATTTTGTGATATCTAGAGCATTTCCCTATATAATGTCTCTCAGTCTCCCAAATCATTCAGTTGTTTTTGCTGTTATTCCCATTTTGTGGGAGAAGAAATTGAGGCTCAGATACTTATAGTTACTTAAGGTCAAACTGAGACTAAGTTGCAGAATTGAAATGTGCTTCCTCTTTGTGTTGTGCGTGTATGTGTGAGTGTGAGTGTGTGTGTGTGTGTGTGTGTGTGTGTGTGTGTGTGCAGGGTACTAGTATGCCATAGCATGCTTGCAGAGGTCAAGAAACAACATCAAGTGTTAGTCGCAGACTTCTACCTCATGTAAGACAGGCTCTGTTTTGTTGCTTACTACTGTGTACTCTCTCACCACAGGAGCCATAGAATTACTGCTTCCAGCTTACATGAGTTCTGAGGATTTGAACTCAGGTCCTCACACTTGTCCAGTAAATGCTTTATCTACTGATCCTTTTCCGCAACCTCAAATGCCTTTCTTCAATGCAAGCTACCAGCACTGAAAATGTCTGATGGCAGTAATACACATGTGTGTTGTCACCATCACCCTTGAAACCAATTAGTAGCTAATTATTAATAACTATGAAAATATATTGTATATAGCATCGGTTAGGATTACCTGGACCACATAGAATAAAATATTTTTAAACCTGAATATCTGACCTTTGAGAGCTGATTGAGTAGTCTCTGTTCTAAAAGGAACAAGGGACTGCTTCTAGACTCTACTGCGGTGTGTTTTTCTTGTTAGGTCTCATTGGAGGAGGCAAGCTTAAAGTTTAAGAAGGACTGGGTGACTCTGGCTTCATCTAACAGACCACGTGACCTTGGCATGTCCCTGTCCCCATCTATGAAATGGGTAGGCATAGTCCTGCGTCACCCAGTATCCTGCAGTGATTGCAAAGATCTATATGGAATTAAAAAAAAAAAATCTTCTGCAAATCGCAGTGAACCACACAGGGACGCTATTTCTAAACTCGCACAATGATCATGTTCCTGCTTTTAGAACTGACGTCTTCACATTTCAAGAAATCAGAAAAAAAAAAAAAAAAAAAGGCAGAATGACTCTTTTCAACAGAGAGTACCGAGTCCTGGTTGTCCTTTTGAGATAGATGCTGATGTCAGCTCCATCAAGAAATTATTAACCTCCATTTGGTTACTTAAAATAAACTCTACTGGCTGATTAAATGCGCTTGAACACCAAGAAAACATTCCCCGGCAGTTACCAACGGCAGAGGCATCCTTCAAAACTATTTAAAATCAATAATAAAAACCATTTCAATGTATATAAACAAGTTAATGGAGTAGGCGAAAACAAAGCAAATTTCTTAATGAGAGGCCCTGTTGCCCCCTCTGGGCGCCTGCAGTAAATGCTGGTCTCTGACTCTCCTCCCCGGGAGCCTGGCTGCTGCTGCTAACGTCTGACTTAGGCCAGGGGGGAAATGACATCACCGGGGTGGAAAACCGATCCTGCACTGGGAAACTTTCTACCTGTTTTCCATTTTGTCATAATTATTTTGCACAATGCAGCTTCCATTTGCATAATTTTGAGGCGTGTCATTATCTCAATTGAAAATTGTTTTAATATGGCTGAATAACTCACAATGACATCAGCCAAAGTCCTAATGAAATATACAAGTATAATCATACAGCTAATTACCAGCCGTGTTAGCATTAAAAAACAAATCATGCATAATATTAGACTATGTATAAGCAGCTGAGGATTATAAATAGAGCCGCCCTCTCTCCACAAACCCCCTAGAGTTTACTTTTAAATGGCAAGATTAATTTTCTGAGGTATGGCTCATACAGTAGATACGAAATGCCTAGATCATTACAACTCCCCATAAGGAACAATTAAAAAGAGATCGTGTGTTTAAAAACGTATCTATTCATTGTCAACAGTTCTGACAGACAGATGGGATCATCTGTGGTTTTTATTCTTAAACCAGAATTCGCCATTTAGTTACATCAACAGAAATTAAACAGGACCTAGTGGGGTCAACTCGGGGTCTTTTAAACAAATATTCCAATTTCAATTAAAAAAAAAAAAAAAAGAGTGACCACAAATATCCCATAAAACACTGAATGATTTCCTCCTGGGTTTAGTCCGAAGTCTGTTAGGCACCAGCTCTTTTCTGGATATTTAATCCTTCCCTTCTCCAGATCACAGGCCATGTTGAAGTAATAAATTTGAAAAGCAAATAATAAGAAATCAGGAAGGGGGAGGGAGAAGGAAGACAGCTGCGCAGGAAAGTTGGGTCGGGGGAGGGGCCTGAGCCCGGGGGAAGGCGCTCAACCTGTTGGTGGGCTGCAGGGGTCCCACTCTGCATCTACACACCACCTTAGTCAGGCTGCAGGCGGAGCCGGGAAACCGAATGCTTACACCCGGGGCTGTGGGGAGGGCGGGGGAGGGGTGTGTGCGAGGAGGAGGAGGAGGAGGAGGAGGAGGAGGAGGAGGAGGAGGAGGAGGAGGAGGAGGGCGGAGCTTATTTCCGAAAAGGCAGATTCCTGGGCCGAGGTTCTGACGAACTCCCTTAATTAACCGGCCGCCGACCACTGAGGGGTAATTCGATCCGGGGGAGAGGGAGTGAGCTAGCGAGGCCAAAAGTGCAATCAACTCCATCAGCTCCAGGAATTTCTGCCCGGGCTGGCAGCTCCAGGGCCCCCGAGGAGTTCCGCACTGAACCATTCATTTAACAACAGACCTACCTCGAAAGCTCGGCGAGCCTGGAGTCGAGCTAGCCGCCCTCCAAAGTCTCAGTTTGATTACCCTGGCTCTGTCTCGGGAGACACAAAGCCTGGCCAGGGGGCCGTGGCCCTCCCTCCCGCCGCGCCCTGGGAGCAGACTCCCCAAAATAGTTCCCGGGGGTGTGTGTGTGTGGGAGGGGGTAAAGACGGCGCCACCGAGCTCGGCCCTCGGACCCGGGGAGCCTCGGAGAGCTGCCGTCACACCCGCAGTGACAGAGCCCGAGGGTGGTGGCCGGGTGGCCGCGCCGGGTCCACTCCGCGTCCACCCCGCGCGCAGCCCCGCGCCGCCCCGCAGAGGCCCCTGCACCCGGCCCCACACCCCGCACTGGAAGACGTCCACTTCGCGTGGAGTCACTGGAAACCAGAACATCAAATGGTTCCGGGAGGAGGGGGGAGTGGGCGCGAGAGAGTTCTTAATGCCGAACGTGTTTGTGCCGGTTACACGACCGCTTTGAAATCCGCCCGGGCAGATGCGCAAGTTATTTGAATGTATTATCCCAGTACCTGTCATTTATCACTTCAGTCAACACGTCTTTGCCAACTCAATCGCTTTTGATCTCATTCTGCCTCCGTTTCGTAATTTCCGCCCTCTTAAACATATCAAATACTTAAAAGAAAAAAAAAACGTGAACAATATCAAAACCCACCAAAAGAAATTCATCCAGCCTAGGAGCCAGGCACGAAGGTAAATTTTTTTTTAAAAAAGCAAAAAAAAAAAAAATGTATATATTAAGGCACGGGATATTAATCTTCAAGCGGAGGTAGCAAAACCAACACACACACACACACACACACACACACACACACACACACACACACACACACCCTGGAACAAAACCCTTCTCGACAAGTTATTTGATCTTGACTAAAATCAGCGGTTGGACGGTCTTTGTAAAGCTGACAGCCAAACTCTGACAATGGTAAAATACTCCAGCCCCAGTTAGTGGCGCTACCCCTTTAAAAAACGAGCGGATCCTGCTCGCCGCAGAACTGAATACAGTATTTTCCAGCTTGCCTTATAATACGCATTACTGGAGGGGGGTGGATAATAAAGAAGGAAGAGAGAGAGAGATAGGTTTACCACCTCGCCATGGTCGCTATTTCTGCCCTGGGGAGTGTCTTCGGGGAGGAAATAAAGTTTCGAGCTGGATAAAAGTTGCCGGCTGGTCCTTTCTTCCCACAACAGCTGGAGCTCCGCTATGCAAATCGGATCCTTTGGCGTACATCTTACAAAGAAAAAGTCGCCAAGGGACAAGATTCTTGGTTTGCCTTCAAGGTGGAATTGAAAAGCCTTATAGAAAATATAAGGTCCGTGCAATCCACACGGTGAGCCGACCCACTGCAGGAGGGAGGGGGGGGGGAGAGAAAAAAAAAACCACGTAAATAATGTAGCCATCAAGCACAAATATCTATTCCCAGGCACATTCACACACAAGACAGCCAGACTCTCAATACAGACCGGCCCACAGATAGAACGCTGGGTGAAAAAAATATTACAAACCCCACTAATTTTTTGCCTCCCTTAAAAAAGAAAAAAAAAAAAGAAAAAAAAAAGCCCTCCGGGTCTCCACCACCCCCTTCCCAGCTCCCCATATGAGGCGATAAAATTACATTATGTAGGTATGATCAGCGCAGGGATTTTTTTTTTTTTTAAACAATAAAAATGATTTTGGGGGGATGCAGAGGGTAAAAGTTTGGTGAAAAGTTTGTGGGGGGTGTGGGGGGGTGTAGGGGGGTGGGTGAGCTGGGGGTCTGGGGGCTGCCGGGGGGCGCCGGGACCGCAGGAGCGGAGGAGAGCGAAATACCTGGAGTGAGTTGGGCTCCATCTCGACGTTCTGAATTGATTGAACTCAACATTCTCTCCAAACTTGTTGGCTTGAATGGATTGCATCAGGTCCTGGCAGGGAAAAGCATTCTCTGCTTGCAGCCGGCGTGATGTCTCAATATAAAACTAAGCTCTCGCCTCCCCCTCAGCACCAAAATGATTGAAAATATATCCTAATATTTCTGCGAAGACTCAATTTTCAGCCCCTGTGAAAAAGATGTGGGTTTGCTGCCAAAGATGGGTTGATCAAATTCGAAATAGAGAGAAGGGCCAGGTCTGACCTCGGCGGGAAGCAAATTGATCAAGGCAAAAAACAGATAGACAGACGTAAAAAAAAAAAAAACCCACCCTAAAACCAAGTAATGAGTGTATCTTTTTCTTCCAATGGCCCATATCTGCGGGTAACGTCGGCTGAGATTTTTGAAGCAGACCAAGTCTCTCGTGCTGCTTTGTGCATCTGACAGGACCTGCTTGTATATGTCTAATATAAAGAACATTTCCTGCAGAGATTCCGGGGCGCCGCTCCTCTTTCTAATGCTCCTTAGCAGATTTGCTGTTATTAGACATGTAGATTTGTTTGATAGTTAAATTACGCTTCCTCACTGCCATGTTTGAGAGAACTAATCTGTTAAATTATCTTCTGATGCCTATTTACACGGAAGGGAAAAGTGGGTTATCGATTATATAAACACATAAATATTAATGCATTTGTTCGCTTCGCAAAAAAAAAATACTCAGCAGGAAAAAAAAAAGGAAGAAGAAGAGCAGAAAGACAAGTGAGCAGTGCACACACGTCTCGTGATTTTGCAACAATATTGAACGGACAGCAACTGCATTTAGGGAGAGGAACAATAAACCGTGCATGATAAATCAATACATGCGAGCCGCGAGTCTGCTCGGAATATGAATTCGGGCTCCGGGTTCTGCGTGTGCATTCTTTAATTTTGAAGTATATACACTCGTACGTGTTTACCATGCTGATGGACGCCAAGGGCTCTCTCAAATGATAATGTGTTTATATAACCCGGCGCTACAGGAATAATATACCGACTCCTACCCCACCCCCAGTCCTCCCCTTGCCCCCCCAAAAAAAAAACGGGAGGGGGAGCTTCCTCGGTAATAGTTTGAAACTGAAAAAATAATCCATTTGCAAACTAGTTAAATATCATCAGAAATTAAGCTGTTGAAAACGAGGGCGGGAGGGGGGGCTACGCGCCGTAAGACAATAAAGGTTTTAAATGTGTATATTTATTGTTCTGAAGCCCTGGAGCATTGCGCGGTTTGCATGCACGGCTATTATGCAAACAGAGAAACTTAAGAGCGACAGAACAAGGAGCAGGCAGAGACTGCAAAGCCCTCGCTCGCTGAGACCCAGCTGCCGGTCCTCAGCCTGGCTCGCTTGCATTTTCGCAGCGTTGATGTAAAATGGTGTACTCGCTTCCCCCACCCCTTCCCGGCTCTCCTCCCACTCTTTCCAGCACCCCCCCACCCCCCCAGCGATTTTATTATATTGGCACCAATCTTTCCAGAGTGGGTCTGGCAGGCTAAAAAAGTAAACATGTACTATATGGGGGATAAGGTTTGTATAGTACGACAGTTGAAACTCGATCCGCGATAAAATTACAGGATGTTGAAATTACTAGCAAGCTATTTTTAACGCTTTCGCAACGTTTCACCTCTACTCGCGGCATCGAGTTGAGACAGGATTACTTTAATGAAAATTATATTCACATGGCTGAAGTTAATACACCCAGCAGAGCACAAACGCCTCTGGTCTTCGGTGATCTGGCGGTGGAAGGACCCTCTGTGTGTGTTTTGACGCTTTTTTGCCATAACGTCTGCCTCCGCTGCAGTAAGAATTAGGGCACTTAACATTATCTAAACCACATTTTTGATTCAGAACGTGGAGAAGTCATAAAAAGGCAAGATCTATCTTGTTTCTATACACACAGAGATAAACGAAAGAAAATGGCAGGTCCTCCGATTACAATAAGTAATAAAAGCCCATGCCAAAAAGCCCGTATTCTGGAAGCTGTGGAAAAGCTATTTTAATAATTTAAAGTAATATCCCAACTCTGCACCGTGGGGGAGGACAGTGTACCAATTTAGAGTCTCCCATCTTTTGCATTAGCCAAATTATGACTTGCACATCACTCCTTAATTATCTTCCTTGAAATTTCATCTGATCTTAACATTTCATAAACATGGGTTAGAGAGAGAAATTACAGCCCTCTTACCCTCTCTTTGTAACTTTATGGTGCACACTGCAGACGTTTGATTAGAATAACCCATTTGGTTCATTTTTAACATATGAATGGACTTGACTGAAGGGCGTTTTACATATTTAAAAAATATTCATGAGATGCCTCGGGGCTTCTGTTAGCCTCTGTTCTGTTAGTGTAAATATATACATCCAATTCAAGAGATGATATATTAAAAAACTTGAGTTGCTGTATTTTGACAAGATTTTCTTTGAGATCAACTGTGAGTCAGTTTCCTGCCTGACCAAGGCGGCTGCATTTATGCAGGAAACCTCGACACAGTGCCTGAGGGCATCCCTGGATTGTGTATTAAACCTCTCTGAAAAACACACAGCTTTCCACAGCATTTGAGCAACTTGGGTAGTCTTGGGTACTGTAAGTCTTTAAGTGTCTGTAAATGACTTCACCTAATTAGAACCCTTCTTCTGTGTCTCTTGAAGGTAGGCAGTACACTAGGCTGCCATTGCTTAATCTCCCTGATAAGGTTTTCCAAACCTAGCTCTGAATATTACTGAATATTTGCATTTTTATCATCAGATCCATGCTAAATCTCAAAAGTGAATCTCTCCCCCTCTCTCCAGCACTATGAGCCCCAATCCCATGAACATAAATAAATCTACTAAATCAATGTTCTATCCAATACCGAGAAGGGCTTTTAAAAAATTACAGATCACAGTAGTAGTGCCCCCTCCCCCTCAAAAAAACATCTCTGTTTTACCTCTTTAATGTGATGTTTGATAGACACCTGTAAATTATCTGTGGAGCAACTATCCATACAAAGAAAGTTTCAATTAAGATAAGGAGATTGTATTGAAACAGTTCTTTGAAGTAATGTAGTTAATAGCCTGTTTGATTTCTGCTTGTGAGAGAGTAATAACGTGGATTCAGGCTCCATCAATCACAAAGCAGATGTAAGACTGGAGACACCGACACCCAGGGGAATAGAGGCAAACTCCTGCAGTGCAGGGTCCCTGGGCTAATGTAAAGTAAATACTCATAAACAGATTGAATGTTGTAAGAAGACAATCCATTCAAGACAGTTATAATCATGAAAGCAACTGCTTTATTTATCTATAAAAAGGCTTGTAGCTGGAACTGGCTGGGCATAAGAGGAGGAGGGCGGAGCAGTATATGTTTACATCAGCCACTATTTCTGGTTTTTTTTTTTCCCCTTCCCTTGTACTGAAACACAGTAACCTCCACCCACACATCTATATTCCTGCTGCTTTATGAGCTCCCAATTCAACTAAGTTACCTGATATATTTAAAAGGTTTAAAAAATTTAAAAAAAAAATCATTCCCTGGGCCTCAAGGGGTTGGGGGGACAGAGACACATTATTCAGAGTGTGTGAATCGTTCCATAAAGGATCAGGAGGATTAAGTTGGCTGCAAAACCCAGCAGTGACATAATTAGGCAGCTCGGGCTATAATAAACAGGATCATAAAAAAAAAAAAAAAGTACAGTTTGAAGAAAGAAGGCATCCATTTCGAAACTGCCAATCTCTCCGCTCACCTCTGGGCCCCCCTCCCCCAAATTGCAAAAGGCAACTGAAGCATTTTTGACCTTGGCTACAATAATATTTCATGTTTTAGCACTTTAGTCAGCATTTTATCTACTAATTGCTACACACTACCGCATGTGGCTCGAATCGGCCACTGCAGCTTGCTTTCATTGGTGAGCGAATTGCTTGATAAAAACTGGGAACTCAACCTGGCTATTTCCTTTCTGGCTCCCCCTCGGCGCCCCCACCCCCTCCATATTTTTTTTTCTCCTTTTTTCTTACAGCTAGACGAGACTATTTTTCTAGAAAGATACTACACGGATGAAAACAGGGCGGGCGGCCAATGGAACCCTAATGTCCTTCCACAGGGCAGGGTTTAGGCAAAAAGAGAGGAGTGATAGGGAGCATTAGGAAAGAATGGGACGTGGGGCAAAGCAGGGAGGCAGATCCCGGCCTGCTTAGGGACCTGGATGCCAGGTGACTCTGAACACCTGGACCTTGGCTAGTCCTAGGCAGGGTGACAGTCAGAAGGTCTCCAGCTGCCCACCTGGGGCTCTCTCCCCCTACTTGCTCGGCCAAGAAGTGGGGATCCAGAGGTAACCCCTTAGACTGTGTGGATTGAATCGTGACTTTAAAAGCCAGCCCGGGGTGATGGTCAGCCACCGCCTGGCCCATCTCCCTGCGAGGCTGGCGCCACGACGAGCCAGGGCTGGTTGGCGATCGTCAGGAGGCAGCCTCCAGCAGAGCGGGCTCGCCCAGCTGTGCAACAAGTCTACAGTTAGGATGATAAACAGGGTTATACGGGTCAATGCTTTCCCGGAGACCTCTAGTGGTCAAAGGTTGAGCTACACCTTAAATTTGGGATTTCTAGCTACAGCAAACGGTCTTCTTGGGCTGGGGTGTGGGTGGGATGCCAGCCCTGAACCAGGCTGGGGAGACTTTTCTGAATGGATATCGAATGGGACCCAGGAATGAAGCGGGAAACTTGGAGAAAGGCATCCTTGGGCAAAGGTCACATGATGTTCTTGGTGGACAGAGGAAGACCCAAGGTCCCTTCTTACCTCAGATAAATCTCGGATTTTCAAGGAAACTGGGTTAAAAAACGTGCAAATCATTTCCAGTCACAGAATCAATGTCGAATCTGTCTTGTTTGTTTTGTTTTGTTTGTAAGTTAAACTTGAGTCCTGACTTTATTCACCCAAACACTTCTTAATTTTAACTACCCACCACCTTCAAATGCCTCTGACATTTATGACTTACTTAGCATGCACACACCAAACTTCTTTTTAAAAATATTGCCTACTCTGCATGGATGCATATATACACCTTTTAACTGACTCACAATCTCCTTTTGTTATGAGATGTCACACCATTCCATCTCAAAAGTCAAGGAGCTGCCAGAAATGGTGGTGGTAACTTACATATTCCTGTTTTTTGTTTGTTTGTTTGTTTGTTTTTTCCCGAGACAGGGTTTCTCTGTGTAGCTTTGGCGCCTTTCCTGGAACTCACTCTGTAGCCCAGGCTGGCCTTGAACTCACAGAGATCCACCTGCCTTTGCCTCCCAAGTGCTGGGATTAAAGGCCTGCGCCACTACCGCCCAGCTAGATTCCTGGTTCTTTAGATTCATCTGTGACCCACCTGCCTCCACTGTTCTGGAACTTCAGAGATCTGCCTGCCTCTGCATCCCAAGTTCAACCCTTGGTTTTGTTTTGTTTTTTTGAGACAGGGTTTCTCTGTGTAGTTTTGGTGCCTGTCCTGGATCTCGCTCTGTTGACCAGGCTGGCCTCGA
Source organism: Peromyscus eremicus (assembly GCF_949786415.1). NCBI lineage: Eukaryota > Metazoa > Chordata > Mammalia > Rodentia > Cricetidae > Peromyscus > Peromyscus eremicus. Next base: position 18,141,077 of record NC_081432.1, on the reverse strand, counting down.
ACTCACAGAGATCTGCCTGGCTCTGCCTCCCGAGGGCTGTGATAATAGGTGTGAGCCACCATCGCCCAGCTCCAAGTCCAACCTTAGTTTTTTTTTAATTCCTAGAACAATTACCTTAGATTATACTGAAAACAGAAAACCAAGCATCTGAGGTTTATATTTGTATAAAACATAAAAATGTATATATTTGTTTATATATGTTTAACATATATTTGTTAAATGATATATATTTGTTTATATATGTAAATACATACACACATATGGTATCTTTGTTCCACTGGTTGGTGGGACTGTACTTGGCCTGCAGAAGTTTTCTCTGTGTAGTTTCAAGTGGACATTAATGGTGCCTTGAATTTGGCGATTTACAACTTGAATTAATATGACAAGCATTAAGCAATTTTTAATGCAGAAGCAGAGAGGGTTTGGTAGACAAATCACCACACTAAAAGTCAAGGAATGAGTCTTACCTATTTTCTGTGTCTCTGTGTCCATTGTTATAATTATGTGCCAAAAGTAAAGCCTAATTCTGACTTTGCCAAAGTCTGTTAGATAATTGTGGCCCAATTGTCTAGACTGGTCATCTGTGCTCAGCGGTCACCCAGGCTGGGTTGTCAGCCAAATGCATAGGAGTATCTGTACCCAACCACCTTCTACAGTGCCACAGACTGACAACATCATGGCTTCTCTTGGGAGGCTGAAGTGTGTAAATGGGGCTCATCACTAAGGGCAGGAAGAGATCAATGTCCTTGGCCAAGAAGAGCCTGGAGGTTGTAACCATCCTCGTGGTCAATGACTTTGGATCAAAATGAAACTGGGTGGGCTTCCACAAAGAAAAACTGGGACCAGATGAGTCTTCCAAGAGTTCCACGATGGCATTCTTTAAATTAAAAAATATTATTTTATTGTTTTTGTATATGGGCATATGGTTTGTATGTATGTTCCCATGTACATGGGCACACACATACACAAGCGCGCACACGTGTGTGTGTGTGTGTGTGTGTGTGTGTGTGTGTGTGTGTGTATGTGTGCTGGTGCACATGTATATGGAAGTCCAAATTCACATTAGACGTCTTCCTCCATCATTTTCCTCTTCATTTATGAGTCAAGGTCTCTTGCTGAACTTGAAGCTTGCCAGTTCTGGCTATTCTTCTTTGACAGTTTATCAGCCCCGCCTCCTACCCCCTGTGTTTCCCTCCAGAGTGTTGGAATTAGTACCATGCCTCCCTGGCACTTATATAGGTGCTGGGTTTTCAACTCCAGGACTCATGCCTGTGTGCCAAACACTTCACCCACTGAGCCAAATCCCTACCCACATGACACCACGTCAATAGTGTACTGGAACTAATTCCCACCAGGACCCCAGAGTTGATTATTACATTTTTGGGGAATTTTGCAAGGAGGCTATTAAACACATCCACTATTAAGCCTTAACTTACATAAACTCACAATTAACTAAATTATATTAATAAACAATGAAACATACTCAAACCCCATTGCATTCTATTTTGCTGCACTTTACTGTCATCTATATTCCTGAAGTTATATACTCTATCTCATTTTTTTCCTCTTCCCAGTGCTGTGTAATGACATCCTTACTGTCACATACCACTTCGGCATCCATGGTGGCTTTGAAACATGAAAAGATGGTAACATTTATACTATGAAACTCAATAAAGGTGATAATCAGAATATGACTTCTTCCTTATTCATAGGTTAGACTTAAGGGAGAGCTGTGGTGGGACTCTGAACTGTCCCTCAAAGGCACACTTGGCTGCCAGCTGATGGCACTTGGGGGAAGTGATGGGGCATGGGTTCCATTCATGGGTTAATTCTCAGATGGAGTCTTAAAACTCTTGGTGGATGACTGTAGAGACTTAGGAAATAGAGGCCAGTTTGAGAGGCAAGCTACTGGGTACTTGCCTTTGGTGGATGTGCTTGTCCTCAGCTGCCTTTGGTGTCTGTGTTTCCTATAGCCAGGATGTGAGACTCCTGGTTCCATAACATGTAGTCTGTCTGCTAGAGCCTTTGGCTTCGCTTCAGGCCCAAAGCGACAGGAACTTTGTGACCTTGAACTGAGACCTGCAAAACTGTGAACTCAAACAAATCTTTCTTCCTTCAAACTCCCCTCAAGTATTTGTCCTACTAACAGAGTGCTAACTCAGACAGTAAAGGACAGAGGCAATTTGGTAGATTATGGTGGATAATTTTAGGTGTTGACTGGGTCACACACACACACACACACACACACACACACACACACACACACACACGTACTTTATTGGTTCTCTTCCCCAGGGACCCTTGACCAATCTGCAAATGAAACTTAAAAGTATACTAAAATCTGTTTCCAATTATTTTGTGACTAGCACAAATATAGAGGAAATATTTGAAACTCATCATTTATTATCAGCAAGAAGTTGTTTGTATTATTAAAGAGAGAATGAAATTCAGGGATGCATCCTTATGTTTTTTTTTTTTTTTTACTTCTGTTTTACTCTTTGGGAGAAATGAAAATGTCAACCAGCATTCATTTATTCACTTTGAGGCTATAGCTGTGGATAGAATTAAGCAAATATCTACAAACAATGTTACAGTGAGAATTAACTGTTGTATGTAATGAGAAGACTTGATAATTTTATTACTGTTTGGACCTTCCCTTGATGTCAGTAAAATGTATGTATTAGGACTTTGCCATTGATGTAATAAGATGTCTGACAAAAAGCATTTTAAGGCACTTGGGGGAAGCTCCACCACCACCACCACCACCACCACCACCACCACCACCACCACCACCATCGCCATTGTTTTGTCTTCCTATTTGAAGGGATGTGGTTCACACGACTGCAAAGGCAAGAAGGTAGGACTAGAAGGCAGCTGATGACATTGCTTCTGCAGACTGGAGGGAAGGACCAGGGCTGGGCTGTTAAACTTCAAGACCCACCCACAGTGACTCACTTCCTGTAGGGAGGCTCCCCCTCCTAAAGATCCCACAGCCTTCCCAGCTGGGGACCAAGTATTCAAACCCATCAGCCCATGGGGGACAGTTTTCATTCAAATCACAGCAGTATAGAACCAACTTATATCCCTCGTGTATGTATACAATTAGATATAGATACACACACGTAGATATCTAGACAACTATATAGTATATGCATGTATATATGTATATAAATATGTATTTATATATACATAGACACATGGACACTTTTTTGAGGTGAAGAAAGAACTAGGTGTTAAATGCTTAGATGCCCACTGCTACCAAAACATGGCCTTGAACAAGACATGCTGCTTTAGATGCCAGTGCACTCAGCCTCCTGTGGCCCACCACCTGTCTTACAGAGTTCACAGACTACAGATACGGTTTGCAATCTCAAATGGTTCAAGGTTCATTTGGAGAATAATACACACATGTCATGTGACACATGACAGTGATATGAAATTTGAGTTTTGGTGTTTAAAAAGAAACTTGACTGGGAGGCAGCCACTTGTTTAGTTATGTGTTGTCTGTGGCTGTCTCTGTGCCGATGTGGCATGGCACATAACTATGATAGAGACTGGATGGTTCTCAATGTCTTTGCCCCCTGTAGCAGAGGCTGGTAGAGTCCTGTTCAAGGATTCAGTGATACCTTCCTAGGCTAGGAAGAGTGGACTCAGGCAGGTAACCTCCTGAGAGTATTCCTTCTCAAGAGCTCTAGAAAAATCTTGGTAAACAGAGGTGGTAAAATGTCCATACTTCTGAGGGATGCAGCTTGCTGACTGAATACCGGGGACCTTGCTAACACCACCACCAATGTAGGAGCAGAGTACTCCTTGGTTTTTGTTCCACCCAGTGGATGACAGTGTCTTCTTTCCTTTGTGTTTGTCCTAAAGCACTGTATAATTTTGTTGGGTGTTGTTAAATATTTATTGAGTTTTCTTACCCAACGTGGTTCAGTTACTACGTGTGTGAAGGGACCCTTCAGAATGAAAGGTGCTATATAAATAGAGGATTATTTTTATGAGTTGTTGCACGTTGCAATATGGAGATGTGGTAATTCACTAATGCTGTATCAGCCCGGGTATCTGGGAAACTGCCATGCATCACCCTACCATTTGAATCTAACACCATTTGTATCTTATTTTTTTTAAAAAATGTCCAATCAATTTTTTTTAAATGAGGAAAAGCAGTGGAGGGAAAAGAAACTCCTTTAATGCAATGCTTCAGCTGAAAGTTTAATGATACAAAAGGCAGGCAATTCAAACTTACAGTTCCCACAGCAACTGTAACTCTGCTATATAGCACATTTAGGCAGAGATTTCACAGCATGTACCTCGATACAAAATACTCCTCACTGGGCATGCAAGGGGGCAGAGTTATGGTTGCTATGGGTACCATGACTTTGAATTTCCAGATTTTTGGAGAGTTTAAATTCTCAACCAGAACATCACATTAATAGTTCATTTTTTTTTTTGCACTGAAAATAATAAAGGCCACACCATTGTTTTCCCTGTCAAACCCATCCCCAGCTCAGTCCACTGCGCTGTATAAATACCTCCCCAAACACACTCACCCTACTTGCTAAAATTAAACACATGACCTCAGCCAAGGGAATATTTTAGTTTGCAAATTTATATGCGATGACTTTCACTGGATTAACTAAATCTGCTCTCTCATCCTTTCTTGAAATCACCAATAAATTCAGGTTAACTCTTTCAGAATTTGGACGTATTTTATCTGGTGTTCATAGCTGAGAGAGGATATGATAATCATATTCATTGTATATGAAATATGCAATGTGTGTATTTATAATTTATGCTCTGTCTACTTCCAAAAGGAACCGGAGCCAGCTAACTGCAGGCATCCATTTATTCATTTATTTCTTGAGCAGACTACGCAACTTTATGTCCTTATATTGACAGTCTCAGGATCTCTTTTCACTTTTGACAATTCCTAGGGGTATTAGAGTCTCTGTTTACGGTGATGTCTATATGTGTCCAACATATATGTGTGAACATATATGTAAATATACAGAGCTATATATAGATCCCAATCTTAGAAATTAAAGTGGAAATAGCTACAATTATTTACTAACTTACTCTAAAGTAATAAATTCATTGAGAAAATATTTTTTAGTGAAAATAATTGTCCTTTCCAAAATGATGAGCTGTGGTGGGAAAAGATGCTATTTCAGTTCATCATGGGCCACAAGGCTGCTGGGAAACCCCACTGTAGTTTTGTGACAGACAAATAGTTAAGAGAAGCAAATGATGTCTTAGTGTTGTGGTGATTGGTTGCCTTGACTCGGAAGTTCCTGACAAGGTCTGGATCCCCAGACCATACCTGGAGAGCTAGTATTGTGTATATTTGCCTGTGCTATTTCACCAAGCCTATGGCTCTTCTTTGCCTACAGAAAACTCCTATTCATACGTCAAAGCAGGAGGGAGGACTACATATTGATGGCTCTTTTAGCTGTATTCTGATAGAACTTTCCGCACGCCTCACTCAAACCCTTCATTATGTAGCACTTGCCTGCATGTTTAATTATCTCCTCGATGCTGATGTTACCCTCTACGTTTGTCAAAGAGGAGCCACATCTATTCTTTTTGTTTCCCAACGTGGCACCTGGCATCCCATACCCACGGAATATGGGGAGTTTAATTCGATGAGTGATACGTGTAACTCCAACTCACTGAGCCCCGAACGTATTTTTAGTCACTTTGCAAAACCATCTGGAATGTAACCCATGCCAGTGCTGTAAATGTGACACTCTTCAATAATCTCGAGGGAGGTGACCGAGGTGTCGCCAAAGGTCAATAGCTCACAAGTGGCAGAGGTTGATGGCTCCTAGCACCACACTGAGAAAGAGGATGAAGCATGATGTAGAGCCTCTGTCTTTAGGACATCTATAGCCTACTTTGGGAGACAAGACACAGAGCGCAAATAAAAGGTGCACAACAATCTAGAAGGCAGTGCCCAGACGACCATAATTAAAGCAATGCCTACATTGCAGAAATAGCTACTTCCCTAATGAAATATTTAGGGTCAAGCCTTTGAAGCATCTATGTCTCTCACCAGACCCTTGATTTAGAATGCACGTCAGATAAATATATATTTATTGATAAGTTAATATTTGCTATTGCACTAATCTGTTACACATACATCACATATATTAATATACTCAAAGCTATTAATCACAGATAAATCTATAAATCTATTTATGTGTACAATCTTATTTGTTTCAGAATGTTGATTAATTATGCACCCTGCTTTGGAAATAGTTCATCTAGACTAGTAAGGCTTAATGTAGCCTACAAATATGCTCCTCTGGGATCCCCTGTAGGGTGTCACCCATCTGTGGTCAAGTCACTAAAGACTGAGTGCCGTGTGGAGATTGGTGGACTGAAGCCAGAAACGGCAAGAGTGAAGTCCATTGATATTTTAAAGCTGAAATGCCAAAAAGTTACATTTTGTAAAATAAGGAATCTTTTTTATATCCTACATAACTCAGTGTCCACACTTCACATAAGTCAGTGTCCACGCTTCACCTAAGTCAGTGTTTACACTTCACCTAAGTCAGGGTCCACGCTTTACCTAAGTCAGGGTCCATGCTTTATCTAAATTAGTGTCCACGCTATACCTAAGTCAGTGTCCACGCTTCACCTAAGTCAGTGTCCACGTTATACCTAAGTCAGGGTTCATGCTATACCTAAGTCAGTGTCCATGCTTCACCTAAGTCAGGGTTCATGCTATACCTAAGTCAGGGTCCACATTTTATCTAAATTATTGTCCACACTTGTTTTGAAGCAGCCTCCATTTTGGGTGTACCTGGCCTATCAAAGTCGGGGAGTGAAATGTCCTGAGTTGCATCTTGTTCTTGGCTGAGTGTGCCCTCTTGGTGTGTGTGTGTGTGTGTGTGTGTGTGTGTGTGTGTGTGTGTGTGTGCTTAGATACACATGCATTTGTGCATGTGTGTGTAGAGGTCAAAGGCCGGTGTGCTGTACCATCTTTTTTTTTTTTTAAACAGGACCTTTTATTCTCCCGGAATTTGCCAAATAAGCTAAGCTGGCTGTGCCCACCCCTCTTCACCTCCCTAGCACTGGGACTACAAGCCCATGCTATAACTTCCTGCTTTAAAAAAAAATGTGGGTTCTGTGGATTGGACCCAGGTCCTCATGCTCATAGACACTTTACCAACTGGGCTATCTCCCCAGGCCTGGCTGGAGCTTTGAGCTTGCTTTCCAATCATGATGATTATGGAGGTAGTGCTTTTCTATTGTCCTGCCTCAATAATCTTGGGTCACTATATAGGCATACATATGGAAGTGTGAAGTTTATTCCAGGATGCTTTTTAGGATAGCATCTTTCATCCTACATGTGAGGGAACTGAGATGGGGACACTATGTGGGAGCTGAGGCAGTTAGGGAAGATGAAGTACTGAGGAGAAAGCTCTGGAGGAGTGAGAGGGTGCTCATTCCATCCGACAAACGGTCCTCACAGCTATGCTCTGGGCTTCCTCCTTTCAAGCCTTTCTTGACAGTGGGTGTGAACAGAATAGGTTACAGTAACCATGGCTTCTCCATCATTAGCTGACTCCTTCAACCCGGGGACTCACTTTGAATGTTGCTCTGTGTGTGTGTGTGTGTGTGTGTGTGTGTGTGTGTGTGTGTGTGTGTTGTGTGTTTGTGGTATGTATGTATGTGTGTTGTTGTTTGCATACATGTGTCTAATTCACACAAACACACACACACACACACACACACACACACACACACACACACACGTGCATGCAGAGGCCAAAGGATGCCATCAGATGTCCTACTCTGTTACTCTCTGCTGGATTCCCTTGAGACAGGGTCTCTCACTGAACCCAGAGCTAGGCTGTCAGCCAGAAAATTCCAGCCAGATTTCTGTCCCTGCTCCATACAGCACACCTTTTTAGGCAGTGCTGGGATTAGAACTCAGGTCCTTATACTTGAGCAGCAAGTGCTCTTACCTATGAAGCCATCTCCTCAACCCTTCAGTCTATGTTCTTAACAACACCCTTTATCATCTCTTTGATGACATTGTCCTGGATGTTACAAAAGAAAAAAAAATTCACATGCTTGATGAATGAATGTATTAAAATTTCCATCCCTCTGTCTGATAAAACATTTAAATTAAAATATGAAATTACATTAATAACCTATCAACTTGGCAAAGATTTTCAATAGTAGTCAGGGTTGGGGTGGAAGTGAGAAAATGGAATTCGCTCAGCTGGCGGGACTGCCAATTTACACAGTACCTCTGAAGCCCAACTTGGCAACACAGACTTCCAAGAGGTCTCTTTGATGCCGTGGACCATCAGAGTCAAAAATTTCACTTCTGTGGAGTTATCCTTAGGAAACAGTTGGTTAAGTTCTCAAAAGGAAATGATGTACAAAATTTATAGAACACTTTGAAGTGGCAGAAAAGAACATCAGAAAAAAATGAAAATTTAACATGAATAATTAACAATTGGCTAAATGGATCATGGTATCACTCCAATAAGGAAATATTCACAGGTATTCAGAGCATTATAGAAACACATTTATTGACAGGGACAGACACTTACAACAATGTTAAGTTTAAAGGGGAAATTTTAAAAACTTAAAATATGAATTTTGACAATATAAGCAAGGTGAATCACAAATCTCTGTCCTTTTTGGTAGGCTTCGGCTGTTTTGTTCCTCCCACAATGCATCACGGCATGGGTAAAGAATGTAAACAATGCTTGGACTTCCCTGCCTCCACCATTAGAGAGCCTTCTACATGTGTGCAATGAGTCTATCAGGACTGAGTTCAAAGCCAAATTAATAGCTAACATTTACAGAGCACTCATCATGGGCAAGGAGAACTGCTAAATGCTTTGAGTTATTTCTTTTCATCCTCACAACTCTTTGGCTACGAACCTCCCTCAGTCATGCGTTTTATCCTTGAAGAAACCGAAGGCACAAAGAGACTGAGTAACTTGCCCAGGTTCACTGAGGAGGCAGCTTCTAAGTGGATGTGAATATTTTGTAAGATTTAGAGATAAAGGATTGAAGTTGACCCTGGGGTGTGAAGTCACTGGTTCCTGGGGGAAGGCACATCTGCTGGTTACCCTAACACAGAGGATCAGTGTATCTGAATAAAAATAAAACCATCATCCCTTGTAAAGATAGAATACCTGAGGAAACCAGGGTGAGTAAATAACTGTCATGTCTGCCAGGGCAGTTAACTTCTCTGCCAGAGAAAAGCACTTTACTACTTTGATATATGTATTTTTTTTTTTTTGATTGGGTGGAATACAAGGGGTATTTTATCTGAGGAGGTGCCTCCAAGTATCCAAGGAGGTGCCTCAATTCAATTTTGGTGATTTGGGAATTTTGCTTCGATCGCCCGTCCTCCATCCCTCTCCCGTATTTGTCTCTATAATCACTGATCTTCGTGATCTTGGGGTTTCCAACTTTGGCACGTGGCTTTTCTCCATCCTTTACAATCTGGGAAACACAGACACAGAAGTCCCAAGTGCTGAGAGAACGCTAGAACTTCTTATAGCAGGGTCCTGGGAAGGGAGGTAGTGTAACTGGGGGGATGGCTAGGCAAGTCTTTAAATTGAGTTTGCAGAGTACTTAGCATAAGAAAGACATCAATTGTGTTAAAGGAAAAGAAGGGTCAGTGGGTAAATGACCTAGTTCCTAGGATGAGTAGGGGGTCAGTGAGCAGTCTACAGAGAACCCCCCCCCCCCATGCAGTGCCCTAACTCCTCAGTCTCTGCTTAGCCTGCCACATTTTTTCAGGCAGAGAACAAACGCTCACTTCTATGCATGTGCTCTCTCCAAGAGTCTCTAAGGAACTGGGCACCACCATTTTGGAAGGGTGGGAAAACCTTAGCGATTGCCATTCCACTGTGACATTTCTGTTCCACTAAATAATTGCCTCTACTTCCCCCTCCCTTCCTGTTCATTCATAAAAACCAACTCCAAGTCCTCATCTTCTGTAAAGGATTCTCCATTGCTACCAGCCAGCAAGGCTCTCGGTCTACCAAGAACTCCTGAGGAAGCTTGTTTTCTCTTTCCTTGGCCCGGGGCTAGATCTACTGAAGAACCACAGTGATGGGACAGCAATGGCCACCAAGAGAGCATGGACTAACTTATTCCAACAGCATGAAGCCCAGTGCCTTAGAGGAGGAATTAGCTACCACACTGCACATTCAATTGGTCAGGTGTTCCATGGATTGACAAGTTCACTGCCAAGAACCCGACTCAAGAAATGAGAGACATGGTTAGAGTACCCGATTCAAGCTTGAAAATGGGAGACATGATTAGAGCCTTGACTATTACACAAGTAAGAAACAGTCTCAGCTGCTTCCAAGAGCTTCCATTTCCTCATAGGTGGATGGGAATGGATTGTACAAAACTACTCATTCTTTAGAAGTATCATGAGAAGAAAAGAAGTTAATAGATGTGAAGAAGTCTACTATGGTCAAAGGCACTGGGTAAAGCTAAGGCACTGTTTGGTATTACTAAAAGCGAAACAAAAAGTACCCAGTCCCCATCCTACGTGCAGAGAAGGCAATGGCAAAGATAGGGACCGACAGGGTAGGAAGTGGTCCTTCCTAGGACTCAGTTGTAATCAATGAGACTGACTGTCTATGGAGATGTCACTGAGTTGGGAGAAGCCCAAACAGCTGAGACAGTTGTAGGACAATGAGGACAAGCTCAGGTCCAGTCTAGGAAGGATATTAATACTGTTGAAAAATGCAACTTGGAGAGCCAGTGAGATGGCTCAGTGGAAAACACCTGCCACAGAAGCCCAATGATTGGAGGTTGATCTGTGGAACCCACAGAAAAGGTGGAAGGAGAGGACCAACTCCACAAAGTTGTCCTATGACCTCTACACATGCAATTCCTTCTCACATACCACATACACACACAACAGCAAGAACAAGAAATAAATAGAATGATTTTCTTAAAGAGAAAATTAAATTTGTGCGTTTTTTTTCTTCTAAAGCACTGTCTGAACTTTTATCTGGTAGAACAGGCTTCTTAGGAAGAAAAATGGGTCAAACCAATCCGAGTTAGAGAAAGTGAAAACGGATGTTCCCTCAGCCTTTAGAATGCTAACATAATACTTCAGAAGGCCCTAGTAGGAAGCTTTACTGTTCTTAAGGGTGGTGACCTTGAGTTAAAACTTGAATGGAGAAAGTCTCTGTTCATCATGGGCCTGGGGGTTCTGAATTGTTGAAATCTTCAATGGTGTTCATCTCTCACCTTAAAATTAAAGGGCACTGGAGGCTGGAGAGATGGCTCAGCAGTTAAGAGCATTGGCTGCTTTTGTAGAAGACCTGAGTTCAGTTCCCAGCATCCACATTGCAACTTACAACCATCTGTAACTCCGGTTCCAGGAGATCTGACTCCTCTTCTAACCCTCATGTACACCCCTCCTCACATATATACATACATACATATATATGTATAGAATCAGTCTCATATATATATATATATATATATACACACACACACACACATATGTATGTGAGGAGGGGTGTACACACACACATATATGTATATATATGTCACACACATATATATACATATATATATATATATATATATATATATATATATATATGTCAAAGAGACTGATTCTTTCAGTCATGGACATCTGCCCTGCTAAGCCAGACTGTATTAGGATGGAGGGGTTTTTATAGGACATGCACAGGGATGATACAAGTCTTTCTCCAGACTACGCCTACCTCGGTCTCAGTTCTAGGTTCAGCTGTCACCCTTTGTATCACCTGTTCAGCTCCCAGGCTCAGTGATCAGAGCAGCATCTAAGAAAAAATTACTATAAAAATTAATATTAATATTGTGACAGCAGTGTTCATTTTATTGATTATTAGTAATAAAATTGCAACAGATTCATCTAACATTTGAAATAGAGGAAATGCAGTATTCTAGGTAGATATTCCTTCTCCTTTTATCCTAGTCTCACTGACTGGAGATATATAACACAATACATTTCATTCAAAACACAAACCGCTAGAATCCAAGTCATAGTATTCCCAACTATTTAACCAGCTCTCTATGGCTTGGGATTTAGAGAGTGTCAATTTTCCCATCATTACAATAGATACAATGAACTTGGGCATTTAGTTTTGTGCAAACATTGTCTGTGAGATAGATCCACAGAAGTGAAATTTCCATGACAACATGTGAGTAAATTTACAATCTGACTGCGTACTGTCAAATTAGCCCCCCCCAAAAGATGATATTAATTTACGTCTCTATCAGGAGTGTGTATCTCCAAGGAGATTTGAATGTGAGATTTACCCATTGGATAAGTTACCTTGGACAAAACAAGTCTGTACTTAAGGCAAAACTGATGATCTCTGTGGTCTTGGGTCTTTGATTGCAAGCGAGTTTTCTTAAACAGGGTCCGGTCATCAGATTACCCTAAACAACATTGACCCCACAGAACTTTTTAGCTATAAACAGAGCCATATTATAGCGCTAGAAATATATTATATTGCTCATGGTTTCCTAGAAACCCTAATCAATTGCTATAAGGAATGGAATTTAGGGACTTCAAAATACCTCCCCCCTCTTTTTTTTTTGGTCCAAGATTTGAATCCGTTTAAGAAAGGAAGTAGCAGAGAGATCAAGACACTGCATTTGTATTGTTAGAGTGTGGATCTGTTTGCTACATAGGCACACTTCCCCATTCTTAATTCTGCCATTCTGAGAACCACACTGGGACTCCAGGTAGCATCATATTTCTGCTCTCCCTATAGTCTAGGGAGAAATTCACCAAGAACCCAAGAGGCATTGGGAACAATTAGAAGCAATTGCTCTATAAAATAGTGTGCCTTCTCCCAGAAGGAAGAAGTTGGCAACTCATGGATAGCCTCCCTTTCAAAGCTCACCAATAATTTACTTATTTATATTTTTGTTTGATTGCCCTGCATGTATACCTGCACGCCAGAATAGGGGATCAGATCCTGTTATAGATGGTTGTGAATCACCATGTGGTTGCTGGGAATTGAACTCAGGACCTCTGGAAGAGCAGCCAGTGCTCTTAACCCCTGAGCCATCTCTTCAGCCCTCACCAATAAGATTCTGTCTCTTTTGTCCCTCAGAAAGACAAACAAGGAGATGTTAGGAGACACTGATGGTTCTTTTATGAGAAGAAAAGATCAGTGTTTGCTAAGAATGTTTAGTATGTCAGAGGTCCATGATTGATTAGTCATGTCTGCCATGGGGTGGTTGCGGCACATTTATCAAGCATTTTCAGTTTTGCAATAATTATGAAATGAGTGATATGTGGTTAGTATAAAAGTTAAGCACAGTTGCTTCTTCTGAATTATTAAGGGTTCAAAACAGACCAACTACCCTTCTAGACTTTCTGTCTCTGTTTTCTGACTGTTCTAAGTCTCTTAGCAGGGTGGAGAGCTTGTCTGCTCCCAAATAGTTCATAACAATCCATGTCTTTTATTCCTTTGGGAGGCTATTCCCAGTACAGGGCTGATATTTTTATTGTAATAGTTCATAATTAAGGACTCATTTATCCAAATTTCCAGTTTACACTGGGGTAAGAGGGGCAGAAAAGAAAGAGCAAAAGAAGAAAACAGATGTTGGCCAAGTAGCCAAGAAAAAACTTACAGTGGAAAAAAAATTAGATTTCAAGCTATTAAGAATTTATTGCTAACACTGGAACATTTAAATATAGTGAAGCTGCAGTTGTCTTTCTAAACACTTGGGGTTTTCTATTCTGTTGTCTTTATGGGTTTTTTTTTCAAAAGAGATTTTTGCATTTTTGTTTTGCTTACTGAGAAGTTAGTAATATTATTACTTGATTGGGTAACTTTGGTGCTAAGGAGAATAGCTAGATGTATGAGTGGCTAATTAGGTTGAATATAAAAATCATGAGCTATATACTAGGGAAATAGAGATGTGGGTGGGATGGACTCGGCTGACGGGAATTGGGTGGGATGGACTTGGGTGACGGGAATTGAATAGGGGTATACTGAGGAGAAAACATGGAGAAGACATAAAAAGAAGATCTTGTCTGCGTGGTCAACACACTTCTTTGACTTTCTTTGTTTCTGGGCCCTTTCCATGGTCAGCTCCCCCAAAGTGGCTATGCCTGGGATGGGACTTAACTTGGAGATGAAGGATGCCCCTGCTGAGAACTCTGACTGGGTCCATCCTCATTCAGGTTGGTGTTCCTGGAACTTTAGAGGTTGGCACGTCTTCTTGCTGAAGTTTGCCTTGTTCATCAGGGCTGGAGAGATGGCTCACCTGATAGAGCATTTAGTTCACAAGCATTCACGAGGACCTGGGTTTGGATCTCAAGCACCAAATGTGAAAAGCTGGGCACAGCACCCCACTCCTGCACCCACAGAGGTGGAAAAGCAGAGACAAGAGGGTCCCTGGGGCTTTCTGTCCATCTAGCCTCACCAAATTTGTGAGCTCCTGGCTCAGTGGGAGACCCTGTCTCAAAAGATAAGGTGAAGAGAGATTGAAGAAGATTTTGATATTGACCACTGGCCTCTACATGGACACATGGACACACACACACACACACACACACACACACACATACACACACACACACACACACACACATACACACATACACACACACACACGCACACGCACACACATTTCTGAAGGAGAAAAAAAACATCCATGTGCTATAGAAAGAATGTAATCATAAAAGTAAAAAACAAAGTGTTATTTCAAAGTTTGGCTTTTAAAAGTGTCATTGTTGTTGTTGTTTGGAGCCCAGACTGGCTTTGCACTCACGACAACCCTCTTACCTCAGCCTCCCAAGTGTTGAGATTACAGGCAGGAGCCACACACTCAGGTTAAATCTTCTTCTTCTTCTTCTTCTTCTTCTTCTTCTTCTTCTTCTTCTTCTTCTTCTTCTTCTTCTTCTTCTTCCTCTTCTTCTTCCTCTTCTTCCTCTTCTTCCTCTTCCTCCTCTCCTTCTTCTTCATCTTCCTCATCTTTTCCCCCCTCCTCTTCTTTTTCTTCTTCCTCTTCTTCTAAGTAAAATTCAACAACGGAAACATTGAAAGAACTGAGGATGTGGCCTAGCTGGTACAGTGAGTGCTTGCCTAGCATGCACAAGACCCTGGGTTCCATCCCCAGCGCTCAACACACCAGGAGTGCCTATAACCTCAGCACCTCTCCAGTGGAGTCAGGAAGATTGGGAGTTCAGGCTTATCCTTGGCTGTGGACCTAGTTCAGTGGCTTCAAGGCCAGCCTGAGTGACAGGAGACCCTATCTCAAACAAAAAGTTGTTAAAGATAGACATGAGAAATGAATACACATCTATCTATACCTGAAACAAGCTCCCCCAACAAGAAGAGTAGCTCTTTTTATTCACAGATAGTAATGGAGGCATATGTAAGGCAGAGCTTACTTCCAACCACAGTGTCACAGTTTGAGAAACATACTTTTCAAGGAGGCAGTGAGGTGTGGTAGGAAGAGCTTGGGATTTAAGTCAGAGTACATTGAGCTTGGTTTCTGGTTCCTGTGTTACAAGCTCATCCTAACTATTTCATAGAGCCACCACGAGGCTAAGATTTAATTGTATTAGAAAGCATTTAGGGAAGGCACATGTAGGCAAATTCAGTTTTATCCCTCTCACTCAGATGATATTTGTAGGCTACCTTTGGTCTAGAAGTATTTTTATTCTGGGTGGAGAAAGACGCACAACACACGATTGACAGAATTTGAGAAATAGCAAGTAGCGCTCAGCAAAGATAAACAACATTTATAGGGTTTATTTATTTTCCATTCAAAGTAAAAATAGCTTTATTGAATCCTCTGGGAAAAACGTACCATCTCACAACTTATATTATCCACTTCATTGACTAGAAGAATGGCAATGATAAAATTGTCAGTTTCTAGTCACTCAGCGCGGGTATCTGGGCGTTTCTGAGAAGCTGCCACCGAGGTGGCTGCCAAGGCCTTCCACCATCGGTTCAAAGCCAGGCCAGCTGGCTGCACACAGCCCACTTCTATCATTTCTTTACCGACGGTTGAGGAAACCAAGGGCCGGGCCACTAACGTCTCATGATATTGGAAAACAAGAAAGCTATGCGGAGTCACAACTCAGTCTGACCAAGCGCTCACCTTTATTAAAAGCCTATTAGTGACTCCACATCATTTGTCAGGGGCGCCTGCAATTTCAGAGCAAGAGAAAGCCCACTTTACAAGTTAATTAAGCATCATCCATTTCTTGGTCAGGCAGCTGATATTAAGGATGGATATGAGTCTGAGGGGTCCAGAGCCAAAACAACGATGGCATCCCGAGAGAGGGAGCCTTAACTGTTCTTAGAGAAACTTTTGACCCCAGATACCAGCTCCAACTGTGGAGCTTTGCATTTACTTGGTGTTGCAGATTATGAAACATTCCCCCATGGGCTCGTGTGTTTGAACACTTCGTCTCCAGCTGGTGATGTTGGAAAGGTTATGGAGTCGTTAGAAGGTGGAACCTTGTTGGAGGGAGTACATTCCCCGTGGGGCAGGCTTTGGGTTTACAGCCTGACCTCACTTCCTGTCTGTACTCTGCTTGTTTAGTGCTGTTGCCATGTGACAAGGCCTTGTTGTGGTCCTATCTCAGTGCCTCTCCCACCATGATGGGTTGTATCGTCTCCAGAACTGTGAGCCAAAATGACTGATTTTCCTCATTTTCTCACAGCAACAAAGACATGGGGATTCGGATGCAGTCAGCCCCTGCAAGGTTCATATCCTATCCTTAGTATTACATACCAGAGAGGAAGTGGGACCTTTAAGATGTGGGAACTAGTGGGAGGTCCTTAAGTCACTGGGAACCAATTTTCTTCTCTTCCTGTTTGCTGTTGTGATCATACACCCATAGATGTCTGCATAAGGCTATATAGTCAAGAAGGTCCCTCATCAGAACCTATACATGCTATTTGGGCTTTTTGGCCTCTGGATTATGAGCTAAGTCAATTTTTTTCTTTGTAATGTTAGCCTGTCTCAGGGATTTTGTTACAACACTTCTATAAAATATCCTGACAAAAAAGCTACCTGGGGAAGAAAAGCCTTCCTTGGCTTACAATTCTAAATTACAGTTCATCGTTTCAGAGATGTCAAGGCAGAGACTCAAGCAGCTGGTCACATCACATCTGCAATCAAGTGGGCTGACTAGATTTGTGTCAACTTCACAAGAACTATAGTCATCTGATAGGAGGAAACCTCAACTGAGGAAATGCCTCAACAAGATTGGGCTGTGAGCCAGCCTGTAGAGCATTTTCTTAATTAGTGATCAGTGGGGGAGAGCTCAGCCCATTGTGGGTGGTGCCATCTCTGGACTTCTGGTCCTGGGTTCTATAAAAAAGCAGGCTGAGCAACCCAGTAAGCAGCACCCCTCCATGGCCTCCACATCAGCTCCTGCCTCCAGGTCCCTGCCCTGTTTGAGTTCCTGTCCTGGGCTCCTTCAGTGATGGACTACAATGTGAAAATGTAAGCCCAATCGCATCAATAGAAACACTAAGACAAAGAGGAAGGAGAGAATACATGCATTCTTGATAGCTTGTTCTTAGTTGTCTTTCTTCTCTCTTGCACTGTTCAGGATTCCCTTCTTAGGAGTGGTGATGCCCACAGTGGGCTGGATCTTCTTATACAAATTCATGATCAAGACAGTCCTCCACAGACATTCCTACAAGCCAACCTGACATAGTTAATTCTTCATTAAAACTCTCTTCCCAGGTTATTATAGGTTGTGTCAAGCTAATAGTTAAAACTAACCAGCATAGAAACATAGAAACAAAAACAAGAATAGCATATCGTGTGTGTGTGTTTGTGTGTGTGTCTGTGCATGTGTGCATATGAGTTTGTATGACAACTTCTTTAAATATCCACAATCAACTACCACCTTTCCCTCTTCCCTCAATTATCATACCATCCATACCCACCGAGAAAGCCCAAATCCTCTGTGTACGTCAAATGAGACACACCAATAACCTCCACATTGGTGCCTCCAACCTGTCCCTAACTCTATTCTGTCTTATGTGTGAAATGGAAGTTCAGAGAGAAGAAAGGACTTAATGCTCATATCACAGCCTGTGAAGACTGACAGACTCATCCTTACAACAGTATGATAGGCTAGCACCAGAATCTGGGTCGTTTACAGAGCAGTGAGTTTGAGTTGAACTGCCCAGAACCTGTGAGCACAACAAAATATTGGTAGGGGAGGGTTTGAAATTACATGGAAATGTTTCCTCATGAACATGCCCAGAGGTGAATTCCTGGCCTCTAACTAGGGACTAGTGCTTAATGTCATATGGAGGGAGTCAGTGACCTACCTAAAGCTCAGAGCTTAAGCTGAATGAGACAATGAATATCACTTGTAATTCCACAGAAGAAAAGCCCATTCATATTGGCGGCTATCTCTGAGGAAGCATGGTGGATGGGTGGCTGCTTATTCATTCATTACTGTTGCAAGTTCTGAATGACCTCTTACTATGAAGCCATGGTCCGAGCACTGGGGATTGAGCATGAACAAGGAAAAACCAATCCTTCCCTACAGACTTGGACTGTAGTGAGTTCATCTGAGCTGTTGAAGCTGTCTGTACCTGCCTATACAGCTCTTCCACCTCTTCCTGTCACACTGGGAAGAAACGGAAAGTTAACGGTCAAGCCCGGAGAAGCATGGTGGCTCTCCCACTCCTCAGCCAACGTTCACTGCCGTCTGTGTAACCTAGACAAGGAAGAGGAGTCATATCAGTTCGCCGATTTCCTGCCTTGATTAAAAAACAAACCAACCCTGAAAGCCAGCACAGGACAAGGTGTGCACCTAAATGAAGCTGCTGGCCCTCCTTGTCGGAGTCAGACCCATTTCTGCAAGTGATTGTCTTCCACCCTGTTGATGCTGGCAGGGTTATAGGGTCTTACGATTTTACATGCAAATTATCCTGAGCAATTTCTCTGTTACCTGGACACTAACCCCTCCTCCCAACCTCCATCAGACATGCCCTTCTGTCATCTCCCAGCCCAGATATTTTTTTTTCCTTAATAGCCAAATAATTGTTGACATTGTAAGAAAAATCCAATTCTTGGTGGAAGTTTACGTTCCACAGCGTCTCTCTTTGGGGGAGGAAATTGGCTGAGGATTGGGTTTCGCATTCCTGAAGCTGGGGCCAGTTCCCTCTCAAGCTGGCATTACTGTGACACACAGCCCTACCCTCTCTAGCCGCTTCTCTTTTCTTTCTAGAATGGATGAAGGGAGACTACCTTGGGCTCCTTATCCCTTCCCCTCCCTCTCACCCCAGCTACTGCTGGGAGCAAGATCAGTAGAGAGCCCAAGGGAAGATGGCAGATGGGTTAATCTTCCCAGGCCTGTCACCCTTTGACTGGGTGGTTTCGTGACTGTACACAGGCCGTTTATTAAACTCAACCAACTAGCTGACAGCGAAGAGATTTGAAAGTCATCATAGGTCAGACATACAGTGTCACATAGTGACACCTGAAGATGATGTGACACTGCACCCAGCTACACAGAATGAACTTACAATAAAGCGTCTGTCAAGGGCAGCTACTGCCCTTAGGAGGTGTCAGCTGATAGCCAGCATGGGCCTCCTCTTAGCGTGCTTCATTACAGAAAAGAACCTACCGAGTTGAGCTGAGCTGAGGTTGAGAGTGTGAGCATTGAACTATGCCCAGAGATGGGGAGGAAGCTCTGTCCACTGATGGAGCCGCTTCAGGGAGTGAGATGCTGAGTTTGATGAGTATGGCATCACAGCCTGTGTTCATCACTGTTGCAAATTCAATCATTGCCCACCAGATGGAACTGGGTGTGTGATACAGTCTTGGAGAGATGGTTCAGTGGGTACAATGCTTGCTGTCGTGAGTTCCTAATTGGGATCCCAGCACCCATGGAAAAGCCTGACATTACTGTGGGTATCTGTAACCACATAATAAGGTGATAGAGGAAGACACTGTGATATCAACTCCCATAGCATCTCCCACATGTATTACACACACATACACACACACACACACACACACACACACACACACACGCACACACACACACACGCATACAAAGAAAAAGAAAAATGAAAACATAAAGATGTAGAGACCCTGTGTTGGTGAGGTTGTACCCATGGAAGGGGAATAGAAGAAAAGCTGGCATTCTTAACTTAAAGAAATGGTAAAAGAGGCATATAGCTCAGGTGTTCAACTTTATAAAACGATTTTGGGGTGCTGGAGAGATTGCTCAGTGGTTAGGAGCACTAGCTGTTCTTGCAAAGGACCCACATTCAGTTCCCAGCACCCAAATCCAGCGTACATCTGCCTGTAAAACTCCAGCTCCACAGGCCTCCATGGGCATTTGCACTCACATGCACATTCCCCCACCCTGCCACCATGTAGATATAATCAGAATAATAAGAATAAATTTTTTATTAAAATCTACATTTTTTTTGCATTCTCCAAGTTAAAATGATATCTTAATTAGCAATGTGGTTAGGATAAAGGGGTTAAAACCAGGTGACTTTCAGTTTATGTTTCTGCTTTATCACTTTATAGCTTGTGGTGCTTTGAATGAGAATGTCCCCCACAGGCTCATGTATTTGAACACTTGGTCTCAGTGGGTGGCATTGATGGAAGGGTATAGAATCTTTAGAAGGTAGAGACTTTTGGAGGAATTATATCACTGGGGGTGAGATGGACCTGGAGGTTTTATAACCTGGATCGACTTCCGGTTCCAGCTCTCTGTTTCCTGTGTGTGGCTGAAATGTGATCAGCCAGCTTCCTCCTGCCCCCATGTGTTCCTTGCCGGTTGCCACACCCTCCTCATATGATGGACTGTATCCTCTCAGGTACTGTAAGCCAGAATAGCCCTTTCTTCAAGAACTTGCTTTCCATTAGAGTATTTTACCACAGTGAGATTGTGAAAGGTAAATAGTTCAGGTGTTCAATTTTATCAAACCCTTCTTTGCACTCTCCGAGTTAAGATATCCTAATTAGGAGATGCATTGACAACATGGTTGATAGGAAGGGCTTAGAATCAGATGGTTCTATTGTTGGTTGTTTTTGCTCTTTTGGGGGCCCACCACCCAGCTCCCAAATAAATCACACATGGAGGCTTATTCTTAATTATAAATGCCTGACCTTGTCTTGGCTTGTTTCTTGCCAACTTTCTTAACTTTAAATTAACCCATCTACCTTTTGCTTCTGGACTTTTTCCCATTCTCTTACTTCTGTAAATCTCACTATTACTCTGTGGCTGGCTGTGTAGCTGGGTGGCTGGCCCCTGGAGTCCTCCTCCTTCCTCTCTCGTTCCTTGATCTTTTCTCCTCCCAGATTTCTCCCTCTATATATTCTGTCTGCCTGCCAGCCCTGCCTATCCTTTCTCCTGCCTTGCTGTTGGCCATTCAGCTCTTTATTAGACCATCAGGTGTTTTAGACAGACAAAGTAACACAGTTTCACAGAGTTAAACTAATGCAACATAAACAAAAGTAATACACCTTAAAATAATATTCTACAACATGGCCCTACCTTTATATCCCTGCATTGCCACTTTATTGTTTTAGGACACTGAGGGAGTCACTAAAACTCTTGGAGGCTGGCTGTCCTGGGGGCAAAGGAAAATAATTGTCTATATAACACATAACAGATTTGTCCTCAAGATAAAGGAGATGATGTGTGTGACCATGTTGAAAACAGTGTTCTGACATCTGTGAGCTCTCAATGAAAGGTAATTTTTATTCACTGTATAAAGTTAAATTATAGAGTATTTTAAGCAAACGCATTTTTAATTAAGAAAACCCAGTTAACAAAATCTTCATGAAGGGCCCTTATGGGACTTGCATAACAAAGAGATAAGAATAATTCAGAATTGCTTTATTATCACTTATTTACAGGAAGAAGGTTCTTTGGAAATTAACTGAAATTATTATGCTTATTTATATAGGGGGAGGCAAGTGTGGTCTACTCTGTGTGTGTGTGTTGCCATGTACGTGCTGCCTTGTGTGTGTATGTGTGTGTGTGTGTGTGCGCGAAGGAGTGTGTGAATATGTGTGTGAATGTACATATGAGTGTATATGAGTGTATTATTACTGTGTGTATGGAGTGTGTATGTACATGACTATCTGTGTGTGAGTGTATTACTGTGTGTGTTATTGTATATGTTACCCTGTGTGCTACTGTGTGAGTACCTGTGTGTGTGTGTGTGTGTGTGTGTGTGAGTGTGTGTGTGTGTGTGTGTAAGCGTGTGTGTAGGTCAGAGGACAGCTAGTGGGAGCTGCTTCTTTCCACTCGCCATGTGTGTCCCAGGGATCAAACACAGACTGTCAGCCTTGGCAGCAGGCACCTTTACCCTCCAGGTCATCTCTTTGACCCTGAAAATCTTTTTTTTTTAAAGTTCTGAGAAAAACGTTTTGGAGATTTACTCAAGAGTAGGGTTCACAGGCCCCACAAAATCTTACTGATACTGGAGCCCACATTCCATAACTAATACAATGTATATTTTAGCTTAGTATGCTCTTCTAGGAGATCAATTTTGAATTACCATGTCTGGATTCCCATGACTTCATTTTCCAAGGCTTCAATTTAAAGATATCCATTCTACTTTCAATATGAAATAATGCAGTCTTAACCTCCAGGATGGCTGACTAAAAATTTGTCCCGTCAGTGATGTGATTTTGAGGTACAAGTCTTGGCGCTGGTTTTTAGTAGGCTAATTAATCATAAGGATAATGGTGTTGAGAATACCTCAGGCACCTCTCCACGCTGGAATTGATCTCACCTGTACTTCCCAGCAATCCCCAGGTGGCGGAGGGAACAGATACTGTTATGAACATTTTACAGTTGAGAAAATGAAGATTTGTCACTTTTCTCTCGAAACTTGTTTTAGAGGTATACAAGCCTTCAGGTACCTATTTGGTTGTAGGGCCCCTTCACAAGTCAAAATGAGCTCTGGAAGAGAGAACAAAGGAAGTGGGTAACAGCCTAGGAACCTCACTTTCCTGTCCTGCCCTTATATAGTCTGACCCCAAGTCTAGGGTAGGAGAGGATGGCAGCGTTCTTTAAAAACAGCCATGGTAGTGTGACAGGTTCTTATAATATGGTCAAGGGAGCAGAGCTCTCTCTGGCTTCAGGTTTTTCTAGTGGCCTTTAACGTTAGAGGAATTGGAGAGCCGAAATCTGCCCACTGATGGAGAGCTGAGATCTGCCCACTGATGGAGAGATGAGATCTGCCCACTGATGGAGAGATGAGATCTGCCCACTGATGGAGAGATGAGATCTGCCCACTGATGGAGAGATGAGATCGGCCCACTAAATGGAGAGCTGAGATCTGCCCACTGATGGAGAGATGAGATCTGCCCACTGATGGAGAGATGAGATCGGCCCACTGATGGAGAGCTGAGATCTGCCCACTGATGGAGAGCTGAGATCTGCCCACTGATGGAGAGATGAGATCCGCCCACTCATGAAGTTGATTTCTTGAGTAAGTCCTGACTTCCAGTGTGATGGGGCACTACACTATAGACTGCAGATTGAGCTTTTTGCCAAGCATTGTTGCAAATACAAATTCTTGTCTATGTGATGTAAATAGGGATAGGACAGTCTATAATCGAAAAACATCTCCCAGTGTTTATGATGCTGGTGCCCATTGAGGGGGAAGGAAGTGAGACCTGGCATTCCTACTTTGAGGAAATAGCAAAGAGGCAAACAGGTCAGGCATTTAATATTTTAAAACCATTTTTTTCTTGTACTTTCCAAGATAGGAGATAATTCTTTTAATAAAATGATATTGGGCACTCAGCCCTTTCTTGCTGGTTCCAAGTATGGACACGTATCAGCAGGAGTCCCGCTAGCTGGAAAGATACATAAACATTGTCAGCAGCCCTTGCTAGCTTGTGTATTTGTTACTTTTCGGTCGCTGCGATAAAATGCTCCAAGAAAAGGCAAGTGAAGAGAGAAAGGGTTTATTTTAGATTACAGTTCCTGAGGGATGCAGTCCATCATGGCAGGAAGCGATAGCAACAGTAAGGGAAGATAGGTACCAGAACCTGCGGGAACAGGAAGTGGACTGATCACTTTCCATCCATCACAGGAAGCAGACAACTAGAACTGGAAGTTGGGCAAAGCTCTGAACCCTCAAAGCCCACTGCCAGTGAAGGACTTCCTTCAGCAAAAAGTTCTACCCCCTGAAGGTTCCATAACTATCGCGAACAGTGCCACCAACTGGGGACCGAGTGTCCAAGAGGAGGAGGATATGCGGGGATTTCACATTCAACCCGACACCGTTTACGGAGTGCACCAAGACACACCTTTTCCCTCCATCCCGGCCCTTCCTCTCATTGGTGCCTCCTCACTGGCAGTTGAGTGGGTAAATGCAGTCTTCAGAGTATGCCCTTGAAGTAGCCGTGCTTGCTTTACGAGCGAGGACACCCGATGATAGGTGATGCTTCTGAGGTTAGGAACTGGGAAGAGGTGACCTGACCCTGAAGTCGGCAACCTTTCGGTCTTAATGCCTGCTGTCGTGGACAAACCTGGTTTCTGCATCCCGGAAGCAGATGGCTTCATGCTACACACGAGGGTTAGCCTGAGTCTAGCTGGTGTTCTCAATCCGTAAAGAAAATAGGGCCCCCGAAGGCTTTCAGAGACATCTACTTGGAAACGAGATCTCTTCCTTCAAAGACACTTGGATTGAAGTTCATTAACAGCCACTCTCTAGAGATTATGTCATTTCTGATGTATAAAAACTTAAGAGATATATAAAAAGTGCCGGGAAGAATACAAAGGTGTTTAAGAGAGGCAAGGGTGTAATTAGGTTGGGATACATGGTAAGTTCTGTACTAGTCAGAGTCATAGCAAACCTTGAAAGAAGGGCTGGTAGAGGTGGGTGCTCAGTAGTGCTCAAGAGCACTTGCTTCTCTTCCAGAGGACCTGAGAGAATCCCCAAAAAACTGGGCGCATAATCCCGGCACTCAGGAGGCAGAGCCAGGCGGATCTCTGTGAGTTCGAGGCCAGCCTGGTCTGGTCTACAGAGTGAGATCTAGGACAGCCACCAAAACTACACGGAGAAATCCTGTCTCGAATCTCGAAACAGTGTAAGTTTTAGCATCACACATAAGTATTTTATTTACTTATTTATGTCATTATTATTATTATTATTGGTTTTTTAAGACAAGGTTTCTCTGTTTAGTCCTTGCTGTCCTGGGACTCACTTTGTAAACTAGGATGGCCTTGAACTTAGAGATCTGCCTGCCTCTGCCTCCCGGGTGCTGGGATTAAAGGTGTGGATCACCACCAGGGAGGTGTTTCTTCTTAGGAAGTAATGAGGGATAGCTCCGTGCAGTCATTCAGTTATCAGGGCTAAGAGAAGCTCAGTCACCTTCAGCTTGTCGCTTCTCAGCCCATGTCATGCTGGATGTCAATGTTTGGCGGGCTAAATGGAGTGGGAGGGGAATGAGGGATCAGAAGGGAGTCTGCTTCCTGAGCCAGGCCTGGAAGACATCACTTCTTTCTATTTACCTTTGTTAGAATCTGGTCACATGGCTGCCTCTGCTGCAGAGGAGGCTGGGAAATGTAGTGTGCTCAGAGGAGGAGCAGTGAAGAAAAGGAAGGCAGAGTGGACTCTAGTCACATGCTTGGGATGAAACAATTCCCTTCTGCCTTCTCTTTAGAGCAGTGGTTCTCAACTTTCCTAGTGCTTCAACCCCTTGTTCCTCATGTTGCAGTGACCCCCCCCACCATAAAATTATTTCCTTTGCGACTTCCTAGCTGTAATTTTGCTACTGTTATGAATCGTAATGTAAATATCTGTGTCCCCTGCCCCCACCCAATGGTCTTAGGTGACCCCTCTGAAAAGGTCATTCGATCTGAAAGGGTCCTGACTCACAGGTTGAGAATCACTGCTTTAGATGGTGCTGGCTAAACGTCCCGGTTTTCGCTGGGATCTGAGACAAAAAATGGGGAAGAAACAGAGAAAAGAATATTTAAACTGCATGCAAACTTTGACATCAGGGTCACAAAGATTTTCCGAGTTGGCTCAGCTGGAAGTCAGGTCCCCTCCTCTTCATGCCAATGTTGTTTTCCACTCCCACTTCTAAGCACTCTTTAGTTTTTACATCTGTTTTTCTTTGTTCTATAGTCTTTGACCAGTGTCTACTAGTAAAACACCGTCCAAACCTAATTCACATCTTAGAGGTCTACATATGACTTCATTAACAAAATATTTGATGTTTGAAATCCCGAGGACGCAGTAATCTCTAAAACTCTGTTAAGCTCCATCAACTCTACTATTACGTTGCCGTAACAACATGACCTGGATTTACAGGGTTATTGTCAAATTATCGCTTGGACCACCTCATCTTTGGACCCAGGTTTTGAGCAAGAAGATGAAAAACAAAAACATGCAACAAATGAACATAATTAAAAAAAAAAAAGGCCAAGTGCAGAGAAGGGAAAATTCAACTGAATTTATTGACATCAACTCGATTCTACCAGAAATAACTCCAGCACCAATCAGCCAGCTTTAAGTGACCATTTCCCATAGTAAAGTAGGAAATGGATCCCCTTAGTGGGCTGTATCTGTCTCATAAAATGACTCAAATTCACTCTGTCACGTGGCTATAAAATAGCATCGATGGACTGTTTTGAACCACATCAAACTGAGTTCTACTGCTCTCTAGCCAACCCCTAATCTTCAGTCTATCAGGGTGTAAGTATATGCTTTTTGCTATCTCTGAATTTTGCATAAACTCCCGCAATCTTTTTTCCTTTCTCTCTCTTTTTTTTTTTTTTTTTTTTTTTTTTGGCTGATAATGGCGTTTGTGTTAAAATCACACCTTTTTTTGATTTCTGACACGCATATAGACTTTTTGTTGTGTTTGTAGACATAAGTGCCTTTATCTTGATCTGCAATCAGCCACAACTAGGGGTGGAGGCAGAGACCGTTTGGCACAATATTTTCTATGTAAACAATTTCAATGTAAGGGGAACAATATGGCTCTAATTTTGATGTATGATCAATTTAGAAATATGCAAACACATCTGGATATACATCCTGTACATGACAACAGTCATGTGAAATTGGATACACAAAAGGTTTTTTTCCCCCCTCTCTAGTGATTTCCCCAGCTTTCCTCCAACCAGATGATATCAACTTTCCAGGCTTTTAAGTGAAAATGCCTTCTTTGATTGCTTTCCCAAATTGATAAAAAATATATGTAGTCAAATAGAATTTTTTTTAATGGTCAAGCTGTCCCCTGGCACACACTCTATCTTAGCCTGAATACAAATAAAAGCAAGCTAAATTGAAGAGGGTTTAACATTTTCCAATGTAGCTGTGAGGGAAAATTGGAAGTGGCAGTACTAGACGAATAGCCCAGGGATAGTCAAGGCACATTTGTTCTGTGTCAGAAAAAAACAAAACAAAACAAAAAACTGCTTGGACCATTAGCTTCTATTTAGAAATGCCAGGTGGGAGGCAAACTTGTGTTCTTCTTGCATTCATTACAAGCTGCCCAGAGGTGGTTGGGCATCGGTGGGGCAGCCTAGTGGTGAGGGCATCTTTGTCTTTCCAGGGTCTGACTTTGGAGTCGAGCCACAGTCACCCACTGAATGTTACCGTGTACTCACACTTCCGGCGAACCAAGAGAGATCTGTTCCCCCCAAAAAGTGGACAAATCAACCATCTCCTGACCATCCTAACGTCAGTAGCACTTGTTGCAAATTTGCTGAACAAAGGCAATTTGGCCAGCCTACGAGGTCCATATCCATGTGACACTATTGTTAAGCCTTCATTATTTTTTTTTTTTTTCTTTTCTGAAAAGGAAAGAGAGGCTTAGAGAGGGGGTCTAAACTAGTTAAGCTATATGGCTGGGATGTAATCCTGCTGGGCATTAAATCTGTGCTCAGTGGCTTCAAAATGATAATGTTCTTGGGCCCAGGAAATGGTTCATGGTTAACAGAGTTTGTTTTGCTTTCAGAGGACCAGAGTTCAGTTCCCAGCATCGACATTGGGCGGCTCACATTTGCCTGTAACCCTAACCCTAGGGAATCCAGCTTTCTCTTCTCGTCTCCAAGGGCATCTACACACATTGCCAAATACATGCACACAGGCAGACACCTACATATGTATAAATGACAAGCAATAAAGTAAATACATAATATTCTTAAACCATACTTGAGACAGATCCAGCACTAACACACCCAGCGTTTTTAGATTTTCACGTAGTATTTTATATTTCCATGTAATGTATTTTCATAAATATCACTTTTCTGAATAATTACATAAGTGCACATGCACACACAAGGATATATTGAAATCCTAGAGCATTTAAAAACTATTCTCATGGATCTTTTGATGCTGACTTTATGGTCTTTATTCCTTTAATTTTGTTGTTTCTGATTGACGCAGGATTCCTATTAGATGGATACTTGCTGATTTCAAATCATGTGGTAGACATTATGCTTTTATATACACGAGAAAGCTTGACTCCCTGCCCCTCCCCCACCAGGAGAAAAATTTTAGAATGGGTTATCCCACTTTATCTTCATTCATAATCATGAAAGTTGTGAGCCATAAGACGTAGGTAACTCACCCCCAAGTCTAACCTTCTAGTCAGTGGTTGGGCAGGCCAGACATTTCCATGGTACATTCCAGAATTTTCCTGGTGTCCTATATCTGCTTCCACTCTCTTGTGGGTTTTATGAATTCTGTGTTTTATGTTTCCTCTGAATTCCTCCCACACTCTAAATGGTGGTGCCAGGAGATGGGGTCCTATGGAGGAGATTAGGTGGTAGGGCTGTAGCATTCTCTGGTGGAATTAGGGAATTACAAATACTCTTGTCTACCAGATGAGGATCTGGTGAGAACATGACGTCTTGTACCCAAGAACGTGACATCTTGTACTAGAAAGTATACCTTTCCAGAAGGTCTACTGACATCTTGACTTTGGACCTCTAAGCCACAAGAACTGTGTGAAATAAATTCCTGTTGTGTTATGTTATTCAATCTGTGTTTTATTATTTCATCCTACATGGATTAATAGAATCAGCAATACATTTACCACACAGATGGTGGTTGAATGTAACACCTAATACAGAGTTTTCTTCTCAATTGAAGCTTAAATGGACAGTATTGACAGAGTGTATGTTTGGATGGGTGTTCCAATGATTAGAATGGCTTTAGACAGATCTATTGAGACCTAGCAACCTGAGACAGCTCAGGGGTGCAGCTCGGTGTAATGCAGTTGCCTGGCATGTGTGGTATCTCGGGTTGGATTCCTAGTACGGCATAAGTAAATCAGTAAATATCAAATCAAATCTAATTCAGACCCAGCAATATGCTAACAAAAAGCATTCTGGGGAGAGTTTCCTTGGGTACAGAAAGGTACAAGATGGCTCCTTCTCCAACAACAAATCCCATTCTCCTTTGTTTTGCTCATTTGTTTGTTTGTTTGAAGCCAGTGGTTCCCTAAGTGTGTGGTAGGATTGTCTGGTGGGACAGCTGAGTTAATTTTTCAGACTCTTTAGATGACCATTTGTTTATGTTAATAGCTTTATGCTTACTTGAATGCGGCTTGGAGAAAAATACAGCTTGAACATTTATCACTGATTTTTTTTTTTTTTTTACCACATTCCTGTTTAGAAGGAGACTAAATTAGAGCAAAATAACTTCATTATTGAATGAAAAGTGTTAAGTAAATAATACCAGGGGAATATTAGGTCCTTCGAACATCTTGAAGGGGCCTGTGAGTGGGGAGTTTGGAGGACATCCCTTTAAAGATTTCTCTCTCTTTTTTTTTTTTTTGTCTTCCTCCCTCCATGCCCGGCTCAAGCTCTGACTCTGACATACAACTTCCTGGTATGTGCGGCTGGAACTCTGCCCTGTTTGCCGTGGGAACCCACTGTGTCCTACCCCAGCATGGACACAGTGCCCAGCACGTAGTAGGAAGCTAGGCTTGTCCCTCAGTTTCTCAGCTTGTGTAGTGCCTGGGGCCAACCCTCCTCCTGCCTCTGGGCTCTGCCCCTTAGCAACAAGCTTGGGGCTCGAAAGCCTGATCTTCAGCTAAGAGAAGGAAACAGCGGACAGAAATAGAACAAGAAATCTTGAACACAGATAAAAGGCTTTTTGATATTTGCATGAAATATGCTACTTAAAAAGGAACTATTTTTATAGTATTATCTATAAGAGATTATAGGCAGAAATTAATTTTCTAAGTCTTTCTAGTTAAAACAGTCTGTGCACAGGAGGCATTTAAATTCCTCTTTTAATAAAAACCCATGTATTGTCCTGCAGGCAAAGGGCTTGGTTTCTTTGTACGGTTATTTTGCCGTTTCTGAGGCCAAGAGAAATTTGTAGAATGCTGTAAAGTCGTCTGCGCTTACTTCATTGCATTCCAGACTTTTCTCTCTTCCTCATGAAGGATTACTGGGGGGTAGGAGGAGGCCAGAAATATTATAATATAGCGATTCGTGAAGTATCGTCAAGCCACAAAACACAGCTGTGGTAGGAAAATAACACTTACTGAGTGGGGAGAGGTGAGATGGGACTAATTGCCCAAACTCGGTGAACAGGGGATCAGTAACTGAACACAGGAGGACTGGGGGACCCAACGCAGCTGAAGTGTTAATTTATTAAATAACCCTTGATTCTGGGGGGGGGGCTTACAATAAAAAGTATTTGTGGTCAGGAAAATGAGAAGACAGGAAACCCAATTCTTCTAAGCCCGTTTTTTATGCTCGGAACGAAACTAACCCTTTATTCAGCCCCGAACCTCCTGTGTTTATCTGCAAGCACATGGAGAGGGAGAAGGAGTGAGAAACATGGTGTTTTATTTCTATTTAAAGTGCCTCTCTTCCTCCTGGGTTTTGGTGCTAACAGGGAGCCTTCCTGTGGAGCCCCATGGACCCTGCTGGTGCCCCCTACCCCCTCCTGTCTGTCTGCTGCCTTGATCTGCAGCATCCACCCTGGGTTGATGAGCATGCCCTGGCTCAGTTTCCCTGCTTTGGTCAAAATTCACAGGGAAGTGGGAAATGGTTTCATGATCAAAGCTGAACTTGATCTCTATCAAAGAAACTTTCCATCCTGGAAATCTGAGCCACTTGAAAATAGTTTAGATCCAAGAGGGAGACTACTCCACTGTCTCCATAGGCCGGCTTGAAAGGAGAAAGGGGCAGATCCCCAAATAGGACCTCCCTTTAATGTGATTCCCCCAGAACAGTGTGTTTGACCCCAAGCCTCTGTCTTTATGCTTCGTTTCCAAGGGCTGTAGCCTGTCTAGTCACAGTAAAGACCGGGATGGGAAAGGCCAGAAAAAGAATAGGAATTCTCATAGGGCTGAACATTTCAAATGAAGAAACTACCACCATGGGGATGACTCGTACATTGTAGAAATCCTGAGCCCAGGTTGAAAGCCATTTCAGGAGCTGGAGAGACGGCTCAGTGGTTAAGAGCACCAACTGCTCTTCCAGAGGATCCAGGTTCAGTTCCTAGCATCCACATGATCGTTCATAGTCTATAACTCCAGGGGATCTGATGCCCCTCTTCTGGGCTCTGTGGGATGCATGTGGTACGCAGATAAACAAGCAGGGAAAACATTCATAGACATAAAGTAAAATAAATTTAAAAAAAGAAAATGATTTTGAGCAAGCAACTTAACATCTTTAAACGAAACATCCCCACCCTTGTTGTGGGATTAATGACATTGGATTGTTCTGGTTTATTCCTAAATGTCTCAGTTATTGACACTAGCTGCTGGGTACCTTCTCCTACACCACGTTCTGTAGTACAGCTTTTGTCTTCTTTCCAAAGTACCACTTCTTTCTCCAAAGTTTGGAGCAGGGATGTTTGTAGGTTTAATACCATCCATTTATTTATGTTTCACTGCAGGACAAAGCTGGCCAGAATTACTATAGGCATAAAATGAAGATTCAGAGATGGCTGAGAATGCAAGCCAGTTGTAGAATGTGTGCCCAGCACACACAAAGGCCTGGATCTGATCCCAGTATCAGGTAAACAAGGCATGGTGTTACATGCCTGTAATCTCAGCATTGTGTGGACGTGGAGGCTATCCTTGGCTACATCTCATGTTTGAGGCCATCCTGGAGTACATAAGATCTTGTGTCAAAAAAAAAAAGAAAAAAAGAAAGAAAGAAAGAAAGAAAGAAAGAAAGAAAGAACAACCTCTCCCCCCACCCTAGAATGGCTTAAGAAATTGAAATTTACTAAGTGCTTAATATATGGCAGACACTTTACATGCTTCATCTCATATACTACAATTCCTGCAAAGCCCCAAAGAAAATGTAGATGTTAGGGACCATTATTCTTATTCTCAGTTGGGGAAGTCAAACCTCCACTAGCTATAGTGACATGCTGAGGTGACATAGACTGAGGCACCCAGCTAGGGTGTCCTAGCTCCCCAAATCCAAGTCTTTCCCTCTGTCACGGTTATGGTGATATTTTATTTGTATTAAAATGTTATTTGTATGTTAATAAATAAAGTTGCCCGGGGGTCAGAGCTATTAGCAAGCCATAGGAAAGCAGGGCAGTGGCAGCGTACGCTTGTAGTCCCAGCACTTGGTAGGCAGAGCTGGGTAAGTCTCTGTGTGTTCAGGGATACAGCCATTATTGGACACACATGCCTTTAATCTCAATACCAAGCATGGAAAACCTGGAGGCCTATACAGACAGGCCGTGACGAAGCGGTCATGTGGTTGGGTTTACAACCAATGAGAAGGCAGAACAGGAACACTATATAAAGACTTTAACACAGGGGTAGTTCTAGTTCGGAGAGGTAGGACCACTGCAGGAGGAAGGGTAAGGTTTTAGCTCTTAGCTCTGACCTCTTGGCTTTCTTCTTTGCTTGGTTCTGTGTTTCTTATTTAATAAGAAGGTTGGTTACATCTACACACGGTTGACCTGTGTGGGCAGAATGGTGGTTCTGGAAAGTGTTGGAGGCGGGCATAATGGCATCAGGACGTCTGGTACCACTGAATGCCATGAGATTCCCTCTGCATTAGTCACATTGGTTCATTTACACATTGCTGGGATAAAACAGCTGACGAATCAATGCAACCGAATAAAGGAAGGGTTTACTTTGTCACAGTTCAAGGTTATAGCCCAGGCTGGGTGTGTGTGTGGGGGGGGGGAGGGACAGTGACAGGACTCGGAGGTGGCTGTTCATCTGCTTTGCTGCCAGGAAGCAGAGAGGGATGAACACTGGTAGTCAGCCTTTTTTATTCAGCCCAGGTCCCCAGACGGTGGAATGGTGCTATCCACATTTAGGGTGGCTTTCCCCATCCTGATCTCACAGACATACACAGAGACTTGTTGTTGTTTTGTTTGTTTGTTTTACTCCTTTAGGGGCCTGCCACCCAGCTCCTAAATAAATCACATGGAGACTTATTACTTATGAATGCCCGGTCTTAGTTTGGCTTGTTTCTAGCCAGCTTTTCTTAACTTCAATTATTCCATCTACTTTTTGCCTCTGGGCTTTAATCTTTCTTTATTTCTGTATACCTTTCTTTACTTCTTACTCCGTGGCTGACTGTGTAGCTGTGTGGCTGGCCCCTAATGTCCTCCTCTCCTCCTTTTCTTGTTCCTTGATTTTCTCTTCCCAGATTTCTCCTTCTATTTGTTCTCTCTGCCTGCCACCCCTTCCATCCTTTCTCCTGCCTTGCTATTGGCCATTCAGCTCTTTATTAGACCAATCATGTGTTTTAGACAGGAAAAGTAACACAGCTTCACAGAGTTACACAAATGCAACATAAAAGTATGTAACACATCTTTGCATCATTAAACGAATGTTCCAGAGCATAAACAGATGTAACACATCTTAAAATAACATTGCACAACAACTTGTCTCCTAAGTGATTTTAGATACCGCCAAGGTGACAATCAATATCAAGTATCACAGCCACCTGGGAGGTACACCATGAGTCAGAATCCCCCAGCTTTGTGGAACCAAGACTGGATTAAACGGGGCTGACTTGAGCCCATAGCCTGAGCTTTCAGCTTCTTCATGACATCTCACGTCAACAGGTGGAGGCTATGGTGGGAATGATGGCCCAGGCCCCTTGAGGCACAAGTCTGGTCTTTGCCTGGAGGAAAATCCCTTTTTGTGGGTTCTTTCTTCCCCTTGCTGGAACATAGCATGGTGGCTATAGGGACACTAGAGGCTGGTGGGATTTGGAGGGACTTGGTAACCTTTACCGCTATACTGATCCAACATCAGAACAGGTTATTCCTGGTTAAGTTAGCTGTATCTGGCCAAGCACAGGAGTGGTTTGTTGAATGATCTGAAGCCTCTTCTCTTTATGGTAAAAAACGTTATCACGGTAGCACAGTCCATGGGAAGACCCAATAAGAACTTGTTTGTGAAAAAGTAAACTGGAGGGACACTAGCCTTGGGCAGCCTACACAGTACATTAAAACCTTCCAGCTTCACTGAATGAGGAGACATCACCAAAACTATCTATTATCTATCTGTCTGCCTGCCTATCTATCTGTCTGCCTGTCTATCTGTCTGCCTGTCTATCTGTCTGCCTATCTATCTGTCTGCCTGTCTATCTATCTATCTATCTATCTATCTATCTATCTATCTATCTATCATCTATCTATATATCATCTATCTATAATCTATCATCCACCCATCTGCTACTATCATCTATAGATCTTCTATTACCTATCACCCATCCATCTATTGTCTCTATCCATCTGTCTGTCTCTTCTCCGTACCCACCATCTATCCATTCACCAGCCATTTCTTCATTCATCCATCTCCATCTACTTGTCTGTCTTTTTCTACTTCTGAATGAAAACCTGACATGTGAAGATTTTCAGTGAAGTATTCAGAAATTCTGACACGGTTGTGATGGCCGTTTGCTCCCATGAAGTAACAAGGAAATGAAGACAAGAGTGACCACTCCTGTAGACCAGGCTCCTGTGTTCATGTTGGTTCTATCCCCCTACCTTCTGCTCTGTTCCCCGTGGACTCTAGTGCTAGGCTTGCCAGAGACTCACAGGAACGTCCAAACTTTTGACCAGTTGTTCTGAACCTTCCTAATGGTGCCACCCTTTAATACAGCTCCTCATGTGGTGTTGCCCCTTAACCATAACACTGTTTCATGGCTGCTTCCTAACTGTAATTTTGCTACTGTTATAAATTGTAATGTAAATATCTGATAGGCAGGATACCTATATGTGACCGCCCCCGGGGGTCATGACCCACAGGTTGAGAACTGCTACTTTTGACATGGCAACATGACATTGCTATCTACAAATGTGTACACAGTTGTCCTGGAATGCACCCCACTCGTGGGCCACAGATTAGATGTGTTTAGTCGAGTATGCAGAAAATAACCGAGTCAGGTATGGGATTCTGTCAGGCTGATTCGGAGCCAGCAGGATGTATCAGTCTCCTCTCTGGTCTCTCTACCCAGAGGATAGTGCACAAACTGGGAAGCCAGCACTACCTTGGCACTGTTCCACACGGAGAGTCTCTGACCTCATGTTAAGCTCTGGCACACACAATTTAAGCGATGCTGCTTTATAGCTCTTATTACTGACTGCGTAGAACTCAGCTAAGGCCAGTGTAGGAGACAGAAAACCGGTGAGGCAGGGAGAAGAGAATTTGAGCATATTTGCTTTGCCTTAAGTTGGGTCTCTGGACCTCACCATCTTTCTGTAATATGAGAGAACTGGGTGGTCCTTATACTCCACATTCCACAAAAAAACACTCAACAGTGCTGTGACTTCTGGGCAGGAATTTTTCACTCCATGGTGAATGACCAGGCCTGCCCTCTGGGGCCTTTCTTTGGCATGCCAGAGGGACCAACAAATTAACAATTACAGAACTTAGGACAAGTATGTGCCCATATCACACCAGATGCTAACACTCCCATATCCCCAAACAGCACCTAACATATACTAAATAGTCCCTGGTGTCCTGACCCAGGAGAAGGCATCCCCAGTGGTGTCTGATCCATTTCCCCTCACTAAACCTGGGTTCCATGAAAAAATGGATGCACCTTATTTACAGCCCAGCAACAGGGTGTAGCCCCAGGGAAAAATAACATTTTGGACAGACCCAATGTCTAGAGTGTAGCTCCCGGACCTTTATTTATTAACACGAATCCTAGGGAGACTGCTTTTTTATTTCATTGTTTTTTAAAAAAATAAAATGATGCCTCTAAGCTAGAGCTGAATTATAGATAGTGCTAATTTGGTTCAATTATTTTGCTCATTACAGGCAGAAACACAAGTGACATTACAGGCCCGGGACTGAGAAATCCAGTCCCAGCTTACTCGTGTGCAAATACAAGGGGGATTTGAAATGTATCAAATAACTAGCTGTCACACCTGATTAATACCACCCGATCCAGGGGAAGCAGCCACTCTGTCTTCCAAAATGTCATTAAAATATCAAAAAAAAAATAAATAAAGAGTTCACGTAATTAAAGAAACATTATTTTGTTCACACAGCCTGAAAAAATGTGATTAAGGTAGCAATTTTGAGATGGTGATATTCAGTCAGGCAGGCGTTTGTGTATGTGTACCAGCTCTGAGCGGCTGCGGCTGGTGATGTAAAATGCTGTTTCATTATGTGATGAGTTAGTACCCAAGCCAAGAAAGAGAGAGACGGAGGTGAGGACACGTGGTTAATTCTCTAAGAAGTCGGGAGGGTGAAGATTTGGTTTGTTTGCTTTTTTTTCAAAGCCAAAATAGGCCCGTGTTATCGAATAAGCTAACCTGGGTTGCATTTCCCGTCAGCGTAGTGACGTGGGGGTCCATGCTGACACTTGGCTTCCAAATAAGCCTGATTCAGTTACTCTGTCACTAAACACAAGCTAAATTTCCATTCAACAAAACCAAGAATAATTGGTTTAGTTTTGGAAAGACAAGCCATCATTTTTCATTAGTGTAGCAGGGCATGAGGCATGTTGTGGATTGCTAATGTGTGCTCACAACCATGCCAGGAGAGGGGCACACGAACTTTACTTAACAGTCATTTGCTGTAAAATAATTTGCTTTAACTGAGGACTCTTTATATGGCTGGGTCTTTTACACACACACACACACACACACACACACACACACACATGCACGCACATGAATTGGCTCAGGTCATTTGGCAAGAAAAATAAAATCCTATTTAATGTATCTTGTTCACAGTAGACACTCAATAAATGTTGATTGAATAGGATTTGCAGAAATACAAGGAGAGATTGGTTTAAAGAAACATCAATTTTTTGGTGTTTTGCGAGCTGCACAATTTAGTCTTGAAGATCGCTGACAGGAATGTTGATGTCTTGTAATCAAAGGCCCGGCTGGCGTACGCAGGCAGCCTCGGCCAGGTACTGCACTTCTGCAGAAACCGTGGTGGAGATGCTGCTGCCTCTCCCTGCATTCCAGCCCTGGTCAGTGAACTAGTTATTTTTAGCGTGTAAATAAGATCCTCTGTGAGGCATACTGTGGGCCTACTCCGTGCCAAAGCATAAGGTCGAAAAGCAAAATTCAATCAGTTATACAGTTGGCTTGACCTTGGTTGCCTTGAATTCAAGTGAATTCAAATTCCCGTTGAAAACGGGCAGTGATGATGCACAGGCATTTGCTTATGACATCATTCACGTTATCCATGCCTCAGGGTAGAAATTCATGATTTTTAAAGCTATAATTTTACATTTCATTTTATTTTGTATTATTCTAGTTTATTCTGTAGACGCTTTCTTTGCTTGCAAGTATGTATGTGCACCGCCTGGATACTTGGTACCTAAGTTCTGAAGAGGGTCTTGGATTCCCTGGAACTGAAGTTACAGATGGTTGTGAGCTGCCGTGTGGATTGTGGATGCTGGAAACTGAACCTGGGTCCTCTGAAAGATCAGCCAATGCTCTTAGTTGCTAAACCATCTCTTCAACCCCTGGGAGTTCATTATTTTTAAAGTGTCTGATGTGACTAAATTAAGCCTCTTCCTGTCTATTGGAAGCCCAGCCCTGGCCTTCAAAGATGGATGTGAGAAAAGTGCTCAGAGTTTTAACATTAAATATGGTCTTCTGGATTGTTGAATAGTATATGGTCCTGAGATTGCATACCTAGCATAGAAAATAAGTGGGGTTGTATACATTTGTAACCACAGTGAAGGGGTAGGGAGATGAGGCAGGTGGATATCCAAAATTATGGCCCATCAACGTAGCCCATGAGTGAGTGAGGTTCAGTGAGAGACTGTGTCTTAAAAAATAAGTGGAGCGCAAACAAGGTGTCTAAGTCTAAGTTCAATCATGCATGTGTGCTCACAATGGGTTTTAGAAACTTTTGGCCTTTCTTCCTTTTTTTTTTAACTGTGTGAATATGCTTTTTATTATATATTCTTGAAAATAGTGGCAAGTATAAAATTTATAAGCAAAAATTCCACATTTACTAGGGATGGGTATAAATTTTTTTTTCTTCTAGTAATGGAATGCAACAATCAAAAACACTGTCCTTGATCCAGACCTGCGAGGGCAGGGTTGACAGCTTTATTTACTTCTGTGCACCCAATTGCTAGCACAGCATGAAGGAAGGCAATTTTGTACCCAAACTCCACGAGGTCACACTATTGAGAGGCCAAGCTAGTTTGTCCAAGCTTCATGTCCTATTCCAAGGACTAAGAACACTTCCTGAGGTTTCGTAAGCGCACAAAATAAATTTTCTAAACAAATACTTGAGAGATACACTAATTGTTCCAGTAGGAGATTTACGAAGTTTCCCTCCACAGGGATTTCTACACAGCATCTCTCCTTCAGACTTTAAGCCCAACTTCTTTTGAAGCAATCCTGACTGATGAGTGTCCTCTTTAAAATCAGGGCATTAATTTCCTTTCAAAATAAAGAGGTTGGAGAGATTGCTCAGTGGTTTAGAACACTTATTGCTCTTTCTGAGGGCTTGAGTTCTCAGCACCCATATTGGGAACCTCACGCCCACCTGTAAGTCCAGCTCCAGGGGATTTGATGCCCTCTTTTGGCCTCTGATGGCACCTGTACACAACCCTCCAACACACACACACACACACACACACACACACACACACACACACACACGCACACAGACGCACACACACACAGACACACACACAAATAAATAAAAATTTAAAAATTGAGGTTGTTCACTTTATAGAAGTCTCACAATATCATCTCTTTATATGAAGGATATTCCCACTCTATGGAACATGATGAAGACAAAGTAATTTGCATTGTACTTGTGTTTGAAGACTGCAATAGTCCACTGTCATCTGTGCTCCCATTTCCTACAGTTTCAGCTACCCATAGCCAAACAGCGATCTGAAAATATTAAATGGAAAATTCCAGAAATAAACCATTCATCTTAACTACAGTATATTGTTGAGGGTTCTGTTTCTGTTAGACTCTTACTACCTGATTTGTAAATTCAGCCTCACCATAGTCATGCTGGTGTAAGGTGGTGTCTTTGGATGAATAGAGTTCATCAGAGTCCTTGGTTTCAGCCATCCATAAGCTGGCCCTACAGACCACAGAAGACTTATGTACCTATGCCTTATGTGAGGAAGATCGTCATTTAAAACTTCATATTAAAGTATAGAGATTGTATATGTATGTGTGCACATAAATGTGTGTGCATATGCATGCACATGTGTGAATACATGTGTGTGTATGCACATGTGCATGTATGCATGAGTGTGTATGTGTGTTTCCCTTTATCTGTATTGTGCCAGATCTTAAAATTTTGTGACCAAAACAGAACCCTTAGGAAATTACAAATTCAAAACATAGCCACATTCTTTATTAGCTATAATTTGTTTAAAGTGGTGCTTTTTAGTTTCAATTTATAATAATTATTTCCAGTTGCACTTTCTTTATAGGCGTGTAGAGGAGGACTCTTGCTTTGCAAGCTATAGGA
This sequence comes from Peromyscus eremicus, assembly GCF_949786415.1. Classification (NCBI taxonomy): domain Eukaryota; kingdom Metazoa; phylum Chordata; class Mammalia; order Rodentia; family Cricetidae; genus Peromyscus; species Peromyscus eremicus. The sequence continues at coordinate 18,101,186 of NC_081432.1, read as the reverse complement.
GCCCTGATCTCCACTGACTAAAACTAAAAAATAAAATAAAAAGAAGTTGATTTACTCACGTAAATGGCAAGCCTAGATTGTGGGCGTGGCTTTCTACCCCTGCCTCTCCCTCACTGAGATCTTCCACTTCCACATTGGTTTTCTCTTGATGACCAGGTGGGACATCAGCACATTTTCTGCCTTTGTGGCCCAACTCTGAATCATGTTTTTGTTTTTGTTTTTTAATCTCTGATTGGCTCGTGTTCCGACCCCGGAAGCAATCATTGCAGCCAAGGGATTCAGTAAGCTATCTGACTTTAGGTTTGTCTTGTGCCAACTGTGCTTCTGGGTGTGTCTTTACTCCTCTGTCCTCCTACATGGCTCAGTGTTAGGATGGGGGGCACCGGGCGGGGGGTAGGGGTCGGGGGAGCAGATGGTTCTGTAGAGAGAAATTTCATCAAGCTTAGGAGATGGAGGTAGAGCGAAGGCTGGGTGGAGACAACATGCACAGTGCCTGCTCCAGTCAGGGAGTGGAAAGGGAGACGGCGAGGCTGTGGATTTGAGGACCCCAGCTTGTGTGCTCAGTAAATGATTATAATCTGGCAATCGCCTACGTCAATCTCAAATGAAACCGAGAGTCCGGTTAGAATGAGTTCTGCGATTAAGCACACAAAGAACTTCGCTTGCTTGGAATCGATTTGTTGAGTCCACTCACTGTTTCTTCAGTAACTAGGAGATGCCAAATGGGTCAAGGGCTTGGGATCCTGAGATTCCAATCAGCCAGCTCTGTATTGGGCTTTCTGATCATCATTTAGGGGCAGCGGTGTACACGGCAATTCAACAGCAATGTGAAGTGGTTGATGACACGTTCAGGGGCCTGCATGGGGAGGCAGCGAGGAGCAACTCTGGCTCCTGATGGGAGTTCTGAATAATGAACAAGAGCTTGTTGAAGAGATGGGATGGCTGGGGAAGGGCCTCAGGGGAGCCCCAGAATGCGTGGGAAAGGGGGAGGAGCTAGAAGGGCACAGTGTAGCTGGTGAGGGCAGGGCTAGGGGCCTTGGAGACTTGGGTTTAGGTGACATTCGGTCGTGTGAGTTGACAATTATCACTGTTGGCTGATCAAAGTCTGAGAGTTTTTACCATGTCTCTACTTCTGTAGATGTTTGATGTTTTCTAGAGTAAGTAAACCTGCGAACCGTCAGCCAACCACACAGGTCCTGCAGCAGCAGTTCAGAAGATAACTCTGCTCTCTAGCATCATCTCCAGTGGGCCTGGTCTCCATGCTCATCTTTCTGACTCCCTCCCCTCTGCCTGTGTTGGCCCCCTGGCTATCACATAAACATTAGCTCTATCCCTGATCTCACTTCCAACAGGTCTTAGCTGAATTCCGGTTTCTTTTCTCACCCCTCTCCAGGGTCACTGTCCCTTTCCTAACCCCCACGATATTAATCATTCTATTATTTTCTACGCTTACAGATGCTTCTGCACCTTGGGGCCCTACAAACCAAAGAGGCACTTCCCTTCTCAGGGTCCACTATATTCTTGAAGCATCACAGCCTCGGCATGCAGCCAGCTGTCAAGATGGCCCGGTCCATCCCCACCCCTGCATCCCGGAACGGGGCTCCTGCAGATGGGAACATCATTCTTCCTCACTAGACCACCCCAGGAGCAGGTACTATCATCCTGAAGCACAGCCTTATGGCTCACATCCCACCAGATTTTCCCTCGCTGAACTGTTTTTCATGCCTAGCCATTTCTCCCCACTCGCCCCCATAAAAGCCACGACAAAGGCTTTGTCCTCACGATCTGTATCCCAGACCAACAGTACGTGCCCCTCTCCCACCACGTGGCCCATCATGGTGCACATGCTTTTCATCCTGGATACTGTGAACTATAAACAATTTTGTCACTATTGGCCACCTGCTGATTTCCAGGTCTCACCATACACAAAGTGAAAACAAAAAACAAACTCCTGTGTACACTTCGAAACCCCAATCCTTATCCATTTTTTTGATTCTACTTCTTTCTAAAGCATTCCCCCCATTTCCTAAAAGCATTCCTAAATATTTGTTTTCTTATTATTATCTTTCTTCTGTACGGCATAAGAGCCAGGCTCTCATCTGCCCTGCCAATGCTCATCTTCCAGAATGATGCCTGCTATTTACTATTCGCTCAGTAAATATTTGCGACATGACTTGGAGGGAAGAGTGAGCTCATGGGCCGTCTGGTAAGTGGAGGAGTAAACAGGGAGAAAGCCGAGGCTGGGAGTCTGCAGCGTTCTTCCTGTTAATGGTTACTGTGGAAATTCTGATACCGAACGTCAGGGCAGGAAGGCACGCTCTCTGATTGGTCACACGTGATGCACAGATAAAGACCTTGGCCTTGGGAGATGGTAAGCTTTGGCTTAATGTTTTGAATCTCAGTTACAGTGTGTGCTAGAAATGTAACTTTCACCAAGTCACCCGCCACTTCTCAGGACCTCAGTCAGGAGCTTTGTATTTAAAAGGAAAAGGGTAATTGAAAATGATGTCAGGCTATTTATATTAGAAAGGGAAAGGATAACAGATATGAGTGAATGCGAAAGTTGTTATTATTATTATTATTATTATTATTATTGGGTTTTTTTGAGACAAGGTTTCTCTGTATAGTCCTGGAACTCATTTTGTAGATCAGAGCTGGCCTTGAATGCAGAGATCTGCCTGTCTCTGCCTCCTGAGTGCTGCATTAAAGGCGAGCGTCACCACACCCAGCAAATGCAGAAGTTCTTAACACAGTGCCCACTCCACTGTAGGTCCTTATCAGATGATCACTATTATTTCTCTTAGTAACTATTGCTCTTGCCTGTTCTTTCCTCAGATCAATAGAAAACAGGAAAACTCGCAAAGAACAGAGCCAGCCTAGCGTGCTCTTCATTACTAAAACACAGCAGGAATATCATTGGGCTAAATTCATCTGGTGTCCTGGACCATGAGGTATGGCATGCAAGGCCTACTGAGAGCAAATAGCTCAGATACATGGCTACGGGAGACAGAGTTTAGACCAAACAACTGAGACCTGTAGGAGATGAGGGAGATGAATTCAAGTAGATGGTGAGAGAGCATATAGATGAGATGGGTGATGTATACTGGGGCTCTTCAAAAGTTCAGAAATCATTTGAGGAAGATCTTCTTCCTCCTTGGAACTATCCTGATGGAGAACGGTCTGTCTTGAGCGGGGTGGGACTTCAGGGGGTGTGGTCAGGTGTTCCTGCACCACCCCTCCACCCCCAGGGTCAAGCATGAAGCCATGTGATAAAAGACACTTTCCACCCCAACCCTGCCAGCTCTAGAGACCGATTAGCTTCCAGCTAATTACCTCTTTAAACTTATCATATTTCTCTGGTAAACAAGTTCAATAAAATGGTTCCTCTCGGATAGACATCATCAATAATCCCTCGTGTGTATGATCCTGAAACTACAAACACACAGAGACCTCCAAATTTGTCTGGTGACATTTGAGAGTCATGAGATCTGCCTCATCTATGCAATTCTATTTTCAAAGAACACATGGAAATACAAGGCTGTCAGAATTGCCAGGGATTTAAATGGTCTTTTGGTTTAGCTCCATCTGATACTTCAATCCTTTCTATAATATCCCTGCCAAGTGGGTGTTCAATCTGTGTTAGAGTATATTCAGTGCTGGGAAGCAACCCGCCATCCCACCCCAGCGAAGGAGAGTTCAGCCTTGAGACTGTGGAGTATGGGACAGACAGGCTCTAAGATTTACTCTCAATGCTACTATTTACTAGCGCCTTACCATTTGGAAATTATGAAACACCTCTAGATATTGCTTTATTCCTCCTCAAAGTAGGGGAAATAATGTTGCTCATGTCACTGGGTGATTCTGAACTGCGATGGCTAATCTTGGTTGTCAACCTGGCACACCTCGAAAGAGGGACCCTCAACTGAAGAATTGCCTCCATCAGATTGGCCTGTGGGCATGTCTGTGGGGCATTTGTTTGTTAATTGATGTGTGTGTGTGGGGGGTGCAGTCCACTGTGGGTGGTGCCATCCCCTATGAAGGTGGGTCAGGGCTGTATAAGAGAAGTAGCCGAACATGAGCCAGGGAGCAAGCCAGTAAGCAGCGATCTTCCACAGTCTCTCTGTGAGTTTCTGACCTGACATTTCTAGATGATAGACTGTAACCAGTAAGCCAAATAAACCCTTTCCTCCCCAAGCTGCTGTCATAGCAACAGAAAGCACACTAATAGACAGACCCTCAATGAGATAAAAATTCAATCCTTGGTCAATGCCTAGCAATCACCCAATAAACAGAAATGGTTTGGGCTTCCAGGTAGAACCTGGTAGATTGACCCTTCGATGAAGGCCCCATGTGGTGCTGAAGATTGTCTTCCTAGAGTGACATCTGTGTCCTGGTCCTGGAAGATCATTTGTATTCTTCAGCTGCTCAACACTGGTGACGTTCTTTTCTGGTAGAGATGAAGTCCCAGTGACGTGGTGATGTCTGCCCACCATATGAGGCATGGGGTGGTGAAGAGACAGGCATGAGAGGTAGCAGGGAATGTGAGTGTGAGTTTGCTGTCTAGGTCTGCCTGCCTTGTTCATCGGAATGCCACACGGAGCACCTGCATTTTCGGGGCTTCTAAAGTGTCTCCTCTCACAAGCTTGGCCACCAGAACTCCTCCAGTATCTCCCTTGTTCTGTGGCTGGCTCTTCTGAAGCTCACTATTCTCCTGTTGATATCACTCCTTTTACTCAGAGAGCAGCAACGGGGTAACGGTCACAAAGCCCTGCTTTTTTTTTAACCAGTTCATCAAATTCAACAGTGATCTATTGAAAGTGGAACGTGAACAAGGAGAGCCAGCCTCACTGTATGATGCTAACAAAACGACAGTTAAACTTGGAATAGGGAAGTGCAACGCTCTAACCCAGGAATCAAATACTCAAAACCAGAAACTTTAGGAGTCTCGGTGTTGAGGTCAACAGCTTTATTTGTCTTACTGCCTCCCCAGGGGCTTCATTATATGATGTTAGAACACAATAATTGGTGTGCGCAAAATCACCCAACTCATCAAGAAAACAGTGCATTATAACCTTCTGCTCCGTATAAGGAAGTAGGGACGTCTACAGTGCTCTTTGAGAAGGTCGTCAATGATTAATTAAAATTAGGAAATATTGCTGAAAGTTTTGAACATTTCATTATGTATGACATCTCACCCTGATGGTATCTGGTAATTACAAATGCTTTTTATCCCAACATGTTCAGGCTGTGTGTGAAACTTAAAAGCAGGAACTACAGAGAAATTATAAATAAGATCAACAGGAAAAGAAAATATGAAGGAAAATGGAGAATTTTCTTTCAGGCATGTAAATATCTACTCTGACATTTGTTTTCTTTCTCTCCTTCCCTCTTTCCCTTCCCCCCTTTCTGCCTCTTTCCTCTCCTTCCTTTATTCCTTATTTGCTTTCTTCTTTCATTCCTCTTTTTCAGACAAGGTCTCAAACTTGCTATGTAGTTGAGGATGACCTTGAACTCCCGAAATTTCTGCCTCTATTTCTTCAGTTCTGGCACTTCAGTTACAGGCGCACACTACCAAGATTGGTGTATGGCATGCTCAGGATTGAACCTAGGGCTTTGTGCATGATAGCTGATCACTCTGCCAACCTATGCCACATCCCCAGGCTCATTTTCATTTAGTGTCCCTAAGTATCCATCAGACCTATCACAGGCTAACTACTCTACCTGGAGTGTAAAGAGGGAATGCCATGTGGAGTCTTGCCTAAGGAGTTTGAAGCATAGCAGAAGAGGCCAAAATGTTAAAAACAAACAAACAAACACCAATCTGTATAAGAACATCATGCTAGACAAAGCGTGAAGATTTACAGGGGAAACTACGGGATGTGATATTTGAGAAAGGTATCATACTAGCTGTGTTTCCTGTTTTTTTGTGACCAAATACCTGACCAAAGCAACTTGGTAGGGAAGGTTTTGTTTTGGTTTACTGTTCAGGGATGCAATCCGTCATGGCAAAGAAGGGATGGCAGAAGGGATATGAGGTAACTGCTCATATCACATCTACAATCAGGAAGTGGGGAGAGATGAATGCTCATGTCCAGCTCACTTTCTCCTTTTTATTCATTCTGGTACCCAGCTGCATTCAAGGCAAATCTTCACATCCCAAGTAAATGTCTCTGGAGATGAACTCATACAGTCATTCCGAGAGATGTATTTCCTAAATCCAGTCCACTTGACAACTGAGGTTAACTGGGTCGGGTTATGTAAGAATCTGCTGTTTTCAGAGCGGCAATGGAAAAGTCATTTCAGGAAGTTGTAACTTTTTCCTATTTTTTTACATCTGACCCATATCATTGTGAAGGAATGAGGAGCTCAAAAAATGCTCGTAGGTGGGAAGGGAGTATTGGCTTGGCAGTGAATCCACAAACTTCCTTTGCTGCAAGAAACGAGTTGGAGGTGTGCTGGAGCTTGTTGGAACTGGCAATATCAGCTCTCACAACCACTCCCACCACCGACACTGGAAATCCCACTAGAGACAGAGCTGAATTTACATGGTGGAGTAAAATACATGCCTAAACCGTATCTATGTTTTTGTTCCTTACTGCTTATATCAGACTAGGTTCTCTAGTGGAACAGAACAGATAGAAATCATATCTACTCAAGGAAGATTTATTAGCCTGGCTTATATGATATGGGCTGGGCAGTTCAACAACAGCTATTCATGGCGGAGAGGCAGAGAACTTGGTAGATCCTCAGTCTGTGAGGCTGGGTGCTTCAGTAGACTCTGGTGATGAAGTCCTTGAGGATTTCTGGATAGGCACTGGTGGTCCATCCATGTTGAAAAGCTGGGGAAATTGGATTCTGCCATCAGTGAAGAATGCTAGCCACATCAGTGTAGATAGCTTTACCAGCAAGGGGTGAAATCAGGCAGGCAAAAGGCAACAGCTTTTCCCTTCCTCCTCCCGATATCTGGGCTGTCAATAGAAGATTCTTCTCACTCTGAGAGATTCCCTCTCAGTTAATCCTTCTGGGAACACCCTCACAGACAGGCCCAGAGGCTGGTCTCTCTGCTGTTTCCAAATCCAATTAAGCTGAGACTCAAGATTAAGCACCACACTATTCCAGGATACATCTAAGTCATAAGCATCAATCACAGCTACTGTACAGCTGATTGGTTTGTGCTGGGATTATAGGTGGAAGCCACCACTCAGCTTAACGATTTCTTTAGGAGTACAGTAAGGGTGGTAAGTAAGTACAGATTAGTACATAATCTGTCATTTCCTTCCAGATGCTAAAATACTCTGCTTCAGGAGACTAGAAGTGCAGGGACAAGGACAAACAGCAAGATCCATGAACTGAGAGCAATGAACTCATGGCCTTCCCTTGATGCATGGAAGCACTTTGTGGGGGTATGGTGACAGGGAACAGATTGGCATCACACAAGTGACTGACTCTTCCTAGTTCTTTGGACATGGGGCTGGAATTCAACCAGATGACACAATGCTATGCAATGATGACACAAATCACATCATGAGGGAAGTACCGAGGAGGGACAATCCTGGAAATGGCGAGGAGGAAAAGATGGAGGCCTGGGAGGGGTGCCAACATCCAGGGACGCTTTCGTGGAACTGAATGATGTGGCTTCCTGTGTGGGACATGGATCCGAGTTTCTAGAGTCATTGGTTCGATTAACCACATGCTCTGTGAATGGTCAAGGGGAGCAAGCCACATTCCTACCTTGTCCTGCAGATGATTATGGGACTTAGAGAGGAGCCTCAGAGAACAGGCTGCCAAGCAACCAATGGAGGACATGCCTCTCATTCATTGGCCTGCTGGTGCATCTGATTGCATTTTACAGTCTTCTCAACAGTTGCCTCAGCCTCTTGGTAAAGAGCTCACTTGACTAGCCCATGGAGTATCAGTGACTGTGTGCTGGGGAGACTCCTGGGAGGCCAGGAATAATTTACAGAGTTATAGCTTAGCAATGGCACCTAGAAACACACTCTCTGCAGCAGCCCCAGTTGTCAGAGACATCGGTTTTGTTGGAAGAAAGTTCCTGGAGACCCAAAGAGAAACAAGTAATGGTCCAGAAAGGCACTTTAGTACAAAGGAAGAGGCACCCTGTGGGATGCTGGCTGATCCCAGAGGCTTGGGAGGTGTGGAAGCTAGGTACCAATTGCACGGATGAGATCAGCCTATCACACCTGAGTGTAGTACTCTCCCACACGTGCTTGTGATGGATTGAAGAAAAAGGAGTTCGACTGATACATGCCAGACTCTTGGTAAATGGTATTGTCTCAGCCTGTGCTAACATTGCAGTGTTTCTTCCCCGCCCCCCTTTTTTTTTCCAGAGAAAAGGACTTAAAATATTCATTTAGTCACTATTTTTGTTGACAATTATAAAATAATAAGCATTGAAGTAAAAAATGATGTCAGCATCCCATCTACCAAAGATAACTACCTGAAGTTTTTACTGTGCATCCTTTCTGAGTTAAAGTCTGTCTGTCTGTCTATCTATCTATCTATCTATCTATCTATCTATCTATCTATCTATCTATCTATCTACCTCATATAGTATTTTTATCATATACCTATCACTCATTTATCATCTATCCAACTTCTATTATATATCCATCTATCTCTCTATCCACCTAGCTATTAGCTGTCTATTTGTCCGTCTATCTATCTTCTGTCATCTACCTATCACTTCTTTATCACCTGTATAATCTCTCTCTCCCATCCCTCTGTCATTGATCTGTAATTTATTAGTCATCTATCTAACTTCTACAATCTATCTAAATTGCCATCATCTTTGTCTTTATTGTCATCTACCTATGTCTCTATCTATCATGAATATGCACATTTACATGAGAATTTCATAATTATTTAAGTCTGAAAAAATGGACATGCAAACTATATTTTCACATGTCAGAGGGATGTTTACAACATTAAGAATTCTGCATCATGTTCCATGGAGAGTATCACAAGTTATTTAACCAGTTCTCTACCAGTGGACATTTAAATTACTGCTTGTCTCATGGTTGAAAACAATGTGCAACAAATTGTGTGTGTGTGTGTGTGTGTGTGTGTGTGTGTGTGTGTGTGTGTGTGTGATTTTCTTTCATTTTGGTTTGTTGGATTTCTAGAAGTGGGATCACAAAACCAAGGGACAACACATTAGAGATCTTAGAGTTGGGACAGCTAACATCCAGGACCTCAGGTTATGAGAGTTTCTGATTTCTGTTACCTCTGGCAGCATCTGGAATATAATTCTAAATTTAAAAATTTTGCTACATTAAAGGCTGAAAACGAGTATCTCTGTCATCAGTGCAATTCCTTACCAGATAGAAGGTTTTGCATTTGTGTGTATGTATGTTCATTGTGTATTTGTATTTTCTTATTCTCTCTTGCCTATTAAGACAGAGTCTTGTTGAAGGAAGTAGGTCACTGGGGGAAATGCTTTGGAAATATATGCCTACTCCCCAGGATCTACAGCTGGCCTCCACCCTGCCACGCCCACTGCCACGATGTTCTTCCATATCACAGGCTGAGAAACAATGGAGTTAGTCAACCCTGGCTCACAACCCCTGAAACCAAAGCCAAAACAATCGTTCTTACTTGCAGTTCTTTTTCTCAGGTATTTGTCAGCAAACTTAAAATATGTGACTTTCAAAGGCGTATTTTAGAACCCAAACCTTTTATTCAGTGTGACTCTTGTGCCAAAGCTTGACAAATGCCGTAGATAAAATTGGAGCTGCAGAATGTGATCCTTAAATACAATTGCTCACAAAAATAAGCCAGGACTCTTTAGAAATGTAGTTACGTCAGATTTGGAGTAGTAAATGACCAAGGCACTGAGAACAGTTTCACATAGTGGGGAGAGTTACCAAGGATGACAAGTGCCATGTACTGAGGAGGACCAAGCATCACCTGAGTCAGGACCCACTGGACAAAGATGATGACTACATAGACATATCTGTCTATCATCTATCTATCTATCTATCTATCTATCTATCTACCTATCTATCTACTTGTTCATCATCATCTATCTAATATATCTATCATTTATCTTTGTATGTATCTATGTGTGTATTTATATATGCATCTAAGTATGTACGTATATATGTATGTATGTATGTATGTATCTACCTATCAATCTTCATCATCTATCTAATCTATGTATATATGTATGTATGTATATATGTATGTATCTATCTATCTATCCATCATCATCATCATCATCATATATCTATCTAATCTATGTATCTATCCATCTTCATCACCATCATCTATCGTATGTATGTATGTATGTATGTATGTATGTATGTATCTATCTATCTATCTATCTATCTATCTATCTATCTTTATCATCATCTATAGCTATCTAATTATCCACCTATCTGTCTGTCTGTCTATCTACCATCTATCATCTGTCTATCTTCTATTCATCTATCTCTGAATCAAGAACATTAACTCCTACACATTAAAATGCATTTGTTGGGTACAAATTCATGAGTTTGAAACAATGCTTTAAAAAAAAAAAACCCTTTCCATAGTGCTATAGGACTGTGCTGCCTAGTTTTATGTCAACATGACACCAGCAAGGTCATTTTGGAAGAGGAAGCCTCAACTGAGAAAGTGCTTCCACCAGATTGGACAAGCCCATGGCACATTTTCTTGATTGATGGTTGATGTGGGAAGGCCCAGCTCACGGTGGCTGCTAACTACCCCTGGACTTGTATACTGGGTTGTCTAAGAACACAGGCTGACAAAGCCATGAGAGGCAAGCCAGTTACTCCACTGGCCTTTGCCTTCTTTCTACCTCCTGGTTCCTGCTTTGAATTCCTGCCTTGATTTCCCTCGGTGATAGATGACTACTGTAAACTAAAATAAACCATTTTCCAAAGTTGCTTTTGGTCTGGTGGCATTGTTTTTCACAGCAATAGAAACTCTAAAGAAGACAAGGACCAACTCCTTTTGAAAAGTGGTAAAGAAGTAAGTAATTCATCCTGCTTTTCTTGTACCTTTGGGTAATCAGAACACTGATGATAAATTTTCATCATACAAGTTTTCCAGCTGATGGAGTTATTAGAATTAGAATACAACCAACTGAAATAAGATCTCATGCAATGATCCTGGGGTCCTTCTAATGGCTTACTAACCATTTCAGGAACCCATAGCAACTTACAAGATCCAGGTAAGGACCACACAGGGCTTCTAAGATCACAAAGTAAGCAGTATCCACTGACCGCAGGAAACTTTTATCAGCTGTCTTAGAGCTACTATTGCTTCGATGAAACAACATGATCAAAAACAAGTTGGGGAGGAAAGGGTTTATTTGGTTTACACGTCTATATTACTGTTAATTACCAAAGGAAGTCAGGACAGGAACTCAAACAAAATAGGAACCTGGAGGCAGGAGCTGATGCAGAGTACATCATTACTGGCTTGCTTCTCCTGGCTTGCTCAACCTGCTTTCTTATAGAACTCAGGACCACCACCAGCCCAGGGATGGAAACATCTGCAATGGGCTGGGCTCTCCCCCATCAAAATGCCTTATAGCTGCATCTTATGGAGACATTTTCTCAATTAAGATTCTCTCCTTTCAGAGAACTCTATCTGTATGTCAAGTTGACATAAGACCAGCTAGCACACCAGCCTTTAAAATACAATTACTAAGCAATAAAAATGAATAAATAAAACCATCTTTGAGCAAGCCTCTGGCTCTACCTACCATGTTATAGGGAACATATGGTCAGAAAGAAACATTTTCAGTGATACCACAGGGCTGTCAGCAAAATGCAGAATCTATATAATAACAAAAGGCATGATTTACAGGGAGTGGAGGATGGGATGAGAGGGAGAGAAATAGAGAAAGGAAACATTTAGATTTAAGGAGGTTTAAGAGACTTGACTCCAATGTGCAGATCTTATTTTGGTCCTGATTTGAACCCATGCAATTAAAAAAAAAAACAACACAAGATGCTTGGGAAAATGTCAGCACTGTATTTAATAATATTGCAGAATTAATGTTAACATTTTAAGCAAGTTAATACTTAGAGATGTTGTAGAGCAGTGCTTCTCAACCTTCCTAATGCTGTGACCCTTTATTACAGTTCCTCATGTTTTGGTGACCCCCAAGCATAAAATTATTTCATTGCTACTTCATAACTGTAATTTTGCTACTGTTATGAATTGCAATGTAAATATTTAATATACAGGATATCTGCATACTAGGGGTTGTGATTCACAGATTGAGAACCACAGTTGTAGAGATACATGCAGACAATATTCATAGATAATATAGTTTGATGTCTGGGATTTGCTCTAAATAATCTGGACAGTGAGGATGAAGACAGAAGTAAAAGAGATTGACTATTAGTTGACCACTATGGAAACCAATGAAGAGGTAGCTGGGATGTGATCTCACTATTTTTTTTTTTTTACATATTTAAATTCTATTTCATACGTATGCTTTGCCTGAACATATATATATATATATATATATATATATATATATATATATATATATATGAACCATGTGCATGCCCATTGCCCATGGAGTTTAGAAAAAGGCCTAAGATTCTCTGGAACTGGGTTTACTGGTGGTTGTGAGCCACCACGTGGATGCTGGGAACAGAACCTGAGTCCTCTGCAAGAGTGGGCAGTTTTCTTAACTTCTGAGCTATCTCCTCCAGCCCCCTTTCTCTATTTAAAATATAATTATTTTAAATTATATGGATGTATATGGATATGTATATGAGTGCAAATAATCAAGGAGGCCAGAAGAACTAGATAGATTCCTTGGAGTTGGAGTTAGAGACAGTTGTGAGCCGCCTGATGTGGGTTCTGGGAACCTAACTTGATTCCTCTGCATGAGCAGTACATGTTCTGAACCACTCAGCTATCTACTTTTATATGTGATTTACCACCTCTATAATAAAGCCATAAACTATCTTGTTAAAGTAGAGTTGGGGTATACAAAGCTTGCGGTCTTAGTCCATATCCTCTCATGTCCAGAGACACCAAGAAAACTCCCTGGGGTACTACCATAATGAAGTTCCTTACAACTATGGAGTTTCATTCACTTCCATCTTGATGGATATTAACACTCCACTGGAGTATTAGAGGAGTATCTAGTTCCTATAACAGGCCCTCCATGTTTTGTAGGGTGGATGGTGCATCTCAACAAGACAGAGATTAGTTTGATTTCATCAGACTAGTAGTGATTTGAATAAGAATGGCCCCCATGGGCTCATATATTTGAATGCTTGGTTCCCAGTCTCTGGAACTGTTTGGGAAGGATTAGGAGTTGAGGCCTTGTTGGAGGAGGTGTGTCACTAGGGGGTGCTCTGAGATTTCAAAAGCCCATGCCATTCCCAGTTATCTCTAGCTCTCTGCTTCCCTGTTAACTCAATATGTAAGCTCTCTGCTCCAGCTACAGCATCATGCCTGCTTGCCTGCTGCCATGTGCCCTTCCACAATGGTCATGGACTCACCCTCTGAACCCATAAGCCCAATAAACTCTTTCTTCTTTGTGAATGGCATCCTAGCATAGCAACAGGGGAGTAATTAAAGCAGTTACACAATGCCCCGAGATTGCTTAAGGACCTCCCATAGTCAGCTGACGTTTGAGCAAACAGACTTGTGGCTTATTTTCAAAACTAGAAACCCTGAGATCTATTTGATGCTGCAGAGGACTGTGACAGCAGCCTCACAATCCCACGTGGCAGGGCTAGCCCAGCTCACTTGCACAGAGGTCCTATAGTCACCAAAGCAGAGGTTCCGTCTGAGCCATGAAGTAGAGCCATGTCGGGGCATCTTGTAAATGCAGGTTGCTGGGGTGGAAAGATGGCTCACTTGGTAAAGTACTTGCCCTGTAAGCATGAAAACCTGAGTTTGGTTTTTGCTATTGCTGCTGCTGCTTCTTCTCCTCCTTCTTCTTCCTTTGAATAACACTGGGCATGATGACCCACACCTATCATCCCAGCACTGGGGAAATGAAGCTCACCGGCCAACCAGAGTAGCCTACTCGACCCATGAGAGAGCCTTCTGATGTACACAGGCATGCACATACATGCCAATGTGTGCATGCACAGATACACAGGAACACATACACACATAGACACATATATACAAATAAAATGCAGGTTCCTAGGTTCTGCTCCCATGGACATAGATCTGTGAGATCCAGATCTGTGAGATCCAGGTAAGCTATGAACAAGAGAGAGAGAGAGAGAGAGAGAGAGAGAGAGAGAGAGAGAGAGAGAGAGAGATATCACTACAGGGTATTCAGGGGTTTCTTAGCATTTTCCCCAGACAACATCTTCAGTCCTGCGGCTGGTCTTGGCCTGCAGGACTGGGGGTCTAGCATTACAGGGTGTCCTGCTTGGTAGGAGACGCAGTAGGTTCCAGTTCGTGTGTGTGTGTGTGTGTGTGTGTGTGTGTGTGTGTGTCCTAGGTCCAGCCCCATCCAGCTCCAGCCTCTAGTTTGGCTGTGAATATTCACTTTCTGAAGAACACTCTTGCTTTCCTGGGGCCCTTACTCCTTGTCTCAGCAGGCAGCCCTCTGCCTCACAGCTGGATCCTTTCACCCCTTTAGCATTTTAAACTGGTATCTGGAGGTGGGGCTTCCCACTGCCGGAGGTTGCTCTCTGGGCTAGCTCTTCTGACGGGTGTTAAGTCAGTCAGAGAGAGAGAGAACCCGTTCACAGCTTAGGAGTCTAGCAGATTGTCTCCAGGCCTCAACTAACTTTTGCTTTCCTATTATCTAAGCTCATTGATGAGACAAAACTATTGCTAGTAGTTGCTGGTGAGGCCCCCGGAGTTTGCCGGAGCACAATTATTTATTGCTCTATTGATGTGCTAGTTATTGCTCTGTAAAGTACCGTGGGGTGTTTAATTGTGTGAAAGGGAAGTGTAAAAGCAGCTGTTGAAAGCTGGAGTTCCAGAGGCCTGGTACCTGCGTCCCTGACAACGTGTCACAAAACAGCTTGGAAACACATATGCACACAAAGGACGCACCTCGTTCCGAAGTTTAATGAGCTTGGAAGCAGAGCCCGCTTCAGGGGAACTGCCTCGCCACTCTGTGGCCCCCGCACAAGCAATGGCATCCTCATGTTTTCAAGGAAGGCGACGTTTCTGGGAGCTGGTCTCTATTTTCTTTTCATCACTAGTGATTGAAGTGGAGCCCGTGATAGAGGCCAAAGCGAGAGGAGAAAAATGGCTCCTGGTGGAATAGGGGCACCCGGCATACCCTGGGTTGCTCTATGGAGCTTGGGATCCTTCTGGTTGGTAGTCAACTCCTCCCACTCCAAAGGGCAGCCCTGTTCCTCCAGTGGCTGCTTTTGAAGGTAGTACCACCAGCAGATTGGTAGCGTTACCCACCCAACGTGTGTGTGCGCGCACATGAATGCAGTGGTGGGGAGGGGTGCGGTCAAGCTCTGGTATCATTCTTTAGGCTTGCCCCTCCAGCCCCCGCCCCTCCCAACCCCGCCCCATTGTGAGACAGTTTTTATTCACTGGCCTGGAACTTGTGTAGTAGGCTAGGCTAGCTGCTACTCATCTCTGCCTCCCCAGAGTTGGGAATGCAAATGCGTGCGCATGGCGCCTGGCATTTTGAATGTAGGTTCTGAAACTTGAACTCAGGTAGTGGGCAAGCACTTTACCCCCCAGAGCCATGTCCCCAGTCCCTACTCATCCCACGTTGTGGCCCATCCTGCTCCCATCAGTGTGGACGAGTTCCCTAGAGCAGTGGATCTCAACCTTCCTACTGCTGTGACCCTTGAATACAGTTCCTCGTGTTACGGTGACCTCTTATGCATACAATTATTTTCGTTGCTACTTCATAACTGTAATTTTGCTACTGTTATGAATTGCAAATATCTGATATGCAGGGTATTGCTGCAGGCCACAGGAATATATTATAAGAACTCAGTTGGTTATGGCAAAGTCACTACCTGGAGGAATCAGGGAATTCCTCCAGAGAAAGCCAAATCCCAAGGAGTTTTTGGTTTTACTTGGCTTGTTATAGATCAGCTGTATTCTGTTATGAAAATCATGTGTGCCTTCATAGTTTTCCCAATTGACTTTTCCCTAAGAAGGGCTAACAGTGTGGACTGATCACTCTCTGGACATACACATTCCAGGTATTTGGAGAACAGCCTCAGGAAAGGCTTTCTCTGGAATCAGATATCTCCCTTGGCCACTTTCAAGGACTAGCAGTAATAACAGTCCACATGCAAGTCTCCTGATTTAAGGTAAATTCCACAAGGAGACACCACCTAGGTCAGGCGGATGTTAAGAAATAGTTTTACACAATTCAGCTCCGACCCTCCTTTCTTACAGCCTTACTAACTTTATAGACCTCTAACTCCTTATCTAACCACTTCTAGGAATATTTAGATAACTTTCTGCGCTGACAGGTATGCTCAGCCAGAACCCCAGTTCAAGCCTCCCTGTAATTAACATCATTGACAGCGTCCGGCCAGGTCCATCCCCAGATGGAGGAAAGTACCTTATCAGCGATACCTCTGTACTCTCTAAGAACAGACTTAAGCATCCAGGCTACCTGTTTGAGAAGGCCTGGCGGATGTGCCAATTAAGCTTTACTTCCTCCTTTCCCAAATCTTACCTCTGGTTCCAGATCTCCCTTTAACTATCACCAGAGGCATTTAGCTGTACACAGGTTGCCTAGCGACTGAGCACACCCTGCAGAAAAATGGCAGATAGCTTGGACAGATAGGAGCCACAGGAAAAAAAGAAGACAGTTTTCTTTTCTCCCATTGACCTAGCAACTTATAGATTCTTAACATTTTCTACCAATCATGTTTAAGGTTATAGTTGAGCACATAAGAGCCCTCTTCTTAGATATTACCTGAATTCAGTCTTTAGTTAATCCATTTCCCCATTGGTCACTTCCTTTGGGGTTGCAAATGATAATTAACGGTTATTGCCTCTCAATGTGATTCTTATCACCTCTCTGTTTGACCCTGGAAGCCTGGCTTTATATGCCAGGACTTCCAGGGCACGGAGAGACAGAGAAGAGAAAAGAGAATGGAAGAACTAGATGGGTAAGAACTTGAGAGGAACAAACTGAGGTGGGGAAGAACTAGATTGAAGGGCTAGAAGAGAGTACCAGAGGAACGAGATGGAAGATGAGGAAGAGCCAGATGGGGAAGAACTAGCTGGGGAAGAACAAGTTGAGGAAGAACGAGATGAGGAGAGAGAAGGAGATGGGAGAAAAGATGATATGGGAAGGAACAAGATGGATGAGAACCTAGAAGGGGTAGAACTAGATCAAGGAATTAAGATAGAACCTAGAGGGGACCACAGACAAGTGTAGAGAGAAATCAGGCTAGAAATGAGCTAAATACGAGAGCAGAATATAAGCTTGTAACTGACTCAGAAGAATAAAGTGTATGGACTAAGGAGTTTCGTGTATATAGATTCATTTCTTCTCATCAAAGATTAATTATCAGCTGGTTGTAGATTCTTCCCGGACCCTGGGAGGGGACTATCGAGGGGCTGGACCCCCATAGTCACCAATAGGGTATCTGATATCCCCATCTCATGAAAGGGTCTTTTGGACCCCAAAAGGCTGCGACCCACAGAGTTGAGAATCACTGCCCGAATGTGTTGTCAATGGGTTCAATGTGGCAGAGGCCTCAGTGAAGCAGGACCTGTGTGTGAGTGTTAAAGGAGCCTCCTTATTGCTGAATCTGACCCCTGCCCTGACAAAGAAAAACAAACTCTTATGAGTTTGACTCTTCATATTGGAGGTTTTGAGAGATCTAGGCATCCACATGCCAAAGATATGCCACCATAGTTACCTTGAGCTGAGCTGAGCAGGCTTTGATCAAAATGCCTGGGCAGAGGCCTTGTGGGAAAGTTCTCTAGAGACCCAGCATCCCATCTCATCTCTAGGGAGCTCAGCCCTTCTCCCTTTAGATAGATCATCCCAGTACCCCCTGAACCTTACTTCGCCAACATAGCCAGGTAGGTACCCTGCCACAGTTTTTATGTAGGGAGAGGAAATGCGATTCTTTTTCTAGTTCCCTATAAAACCAAGAGCAAATGTTCTTGTCGCAGTGACATGCCTGAACGTCCATCTAAATAATTTGTATCGTGGGTTGGGACGTAGCAGGGAGACTCTCAATTTAGAGTGAGAAGAGGCTGAAACCCTTCTTAGGGCATTCTTCAGCCCTATGACCCTGGAAATGCCCCTTAATTTCTCTGCACCCCACTTCCTGGTTTATAAATAGAACAGAATACCAGCCCTAGCAACAGCTTGCTGTGGATATTAGCTAGACAATAGCCAGAGCAAATGAAGCCCTATTCCTAACCCATGATGAATGAAAAAACATGAATATTCATTTCCCCCCAGACAATACATGTAACCCTTCCTGCTTTTAGACAATTAAAAAAAAAAAAAAAGAGAGATCACATTTGACATCTGAGGCACCCTTTTCTGAAACTTTCTCCATGCTAACTATTACAGAGATAATGCTCTCATGAAGTAATGGATTTGTATATAAGATATTCTATTTACTCAAAATAAAATGTTACTAACATACACTTTCTAGGAATTTTTAAAAACATACGTAAGAAATTGAAATCATATGCCTTAGGCAATTATATATCCGACTTTTAAATCCTATTCTATCACAACCAAGCTCATTTGGGAGTGTTTCCTTTTATTTTAAAATCTAAGTCTGTTTTCAAGACTTCCTAGGAACTAAGTTTGATGAAGTGCATTAAAAAAAAAAAGTCTGCTTCCAACACTGAAAAAAGTGTGTTTGTCCCACGTGACAGGGTCTGTGGAAGTGGAGTGAATAGTCACAAAGATTCGAGAACTTGGGAATCTGCGCATCCTTGGGGGGTGAGCACAGTGGTCCTGGGCTTTAACTTGACCTTGAGAAGGTTCTGCTATCATTCTGAGCTCCCACTTTGCATCTACTTAAAGACTAGAAAGATCTGGGAGTGAATGCCACAGCTTAGGTGAGGCATTCAACTGCTCAGTAAGGGAATAGTAAGTTAGCAATTATGTTTGATTCTTAGATCCCTTGATTTCAAACAAGCTCATTGAGATGGAAGGAAGGGACAAGCTATGCTAATTACTTAAGTTTATTCTTGGTGACTTGGCTGCATTCTTCTGGAAAGGTAGAAATACCTTAGGATGAGAGATTTGGAGAAGTTAATGACCACAGTTTTGTCTTCTTTTACACACTATGTTTATGATTTCAATGCTAAGTCCATGAACTAGCAATAGTTGGTTGTAAAATAGTTTTCCCATAGATGCCTAAAATTTGAAAACTATACATTAGATTTTATTTTTATTGTGTGTGGGGGTTGTGTTTAAGACAGTGTCTCCTGCATCCCAGGTTGGCCTTGAACTTGATGTGTGGCTGAGGATGACCCTGAACTTCGGATCTTCTTGTCTCCTCCTCCTCTTGAGGGCTAGGGTTAAAGGTGTGCATCTCCATGCCTTGTTTATGCAGTGATGAGACTGGAACCCGGGCCTCATGCATGGGAGGCAAGAACTCCCCCTACCGAGTTGCATCCCTAGTCCTTACTAGAGTTATATTTTCTATGGCATGCAAGTGTTGTGGTATTGTAGGAAATGAGTATTGGGTACAGATTTAAAACACTTGGGCATCAGATAAACTCGGGCTTCTGGTTTTGGCAGCTTGGGCTAACACTTTTTTTTTTAGCCTCAGATTTATTATCAGTGAACTAGACATAAATGAAGGGCATTTATCTTTATACCCTCTACTCTGCCTGGCAGGTAGTTAGTGATAGCTACTCTGATTATCAGCCCCCCACCCCCAAATTAGGCTTTAATTTCTTTGATGTGTGTAAAACAGTCCCTGCTTGCCAATCCCCTCCAGCCAGCATCACAGCAAGTCAATAGGTCCTTCTTTACAATCTCCTCTTGGTTCATTCCTAATCTATAGCCACTCCGTCCTGTACACAAGCCTGTAGAAGCTACGTGGGCATGCCCTGATGATCACTCTCTCTCCTGGCCTGAACAACCATCATTGGTTTAAGCCAGGGCACCTGCGGGCACCTGTGTCTAGCCTTTGTAGGTCTCTGGGTGATTTTCTAGTGTGTAAGTCAAACACGAACAGACTTCAGGGTATGTGTGGAGCTGGAGAACACCTCTACACTGATTTTTACATTTGAAGTCCTTTCCTACTCAGAAATAAGATAATGAACATGAAAAGACTGTGCAAAATGTAAAGCACTTCTTAAATATGAGTCCTGGTGGTATCTGCCTAGAGCAGATACGTGTGTGTGTGCGCATGTGTATGTGTGTGTGTGTGTGTGTGGGGGGGGTCCTCAGGAACTGCTTCTAGAGGAACGCAAGTTAAGTCAGAACTCTTAGGGGTTCTGCTGTACTTTACATCATTAATAGTGATTCTGAATTGTAAGAAGATACGTGCCTACAGTTAATTTCTTATGAGTTAAATCTTGGTCCTGTGGTCTTTTAACTTCTGCATCTCCAGGAGTTTTCTGAGGTGGTTGGGAGCTGTCATCTACTATATCCCAGGACCTTAGCAAATATGGAAGAGAAAATCTACCAAAGATTCTCCTGAGAGAAAAGTGGTTTTGCTTTGCAGGGATTTACTTAGCGAGGCTCACTGGGCTATGAGCACTTAGGACATAATGATTTGAACATTTTTTCTTTCAGACTTAAGCATTTATTGCTGTACTTGAGAAGCCCGGTTTTCCCCAGGTAGAGAACACATCTCAATAGGTAAGCCTGAGAGTCATCCTTATCTCTTTGGAAGGCATTTTCATTCTGTTGTTCAACAAAGGTTTATTGAACCTTAACAGGGTTTGAGCTTTAGGCTAAGCAATGTGGAGCACTCATAAACACACACACACACACACACACACACACACACACACACACACACACACACAAATGGATAAAAGGCAGAGTTCCACCCCAGGGTTCATGGATTTGGGAACAGCCATCGAAATACCCTTTTTCAGGGTTCATTTGGGTGGTAATACATTTCATCCTGGGGAACAATCAGAAAATCAAATTGACTTTGGTATGTTTGCTTGATTTTAAAAATATGATCCCAAGGGGAAAATAGCCTGTCCACGGAGACAAATGATTACCAATCTCAAAATAGTTTTTTACTGTATTTTTTTTTTTTTAAACCCAGCCACAAACATTCCCTTTTGGATTCTTAACCTCATTTCCCAGAGTTGCCCAGCCCATCTTCGCCTCTAATTTTAATGATCTGCCTAAGTCTTTAAGGTTTCAGTTGGTTAATGTTTAATGCTCTCTACGACCAATGTTTGATGTTTATACTTTATTGGGTTAACCAAATTTGTAGAACAAATTGAATGTGTGCAGGTCTTTGGCAAGCCACGTTTAGATATGTGTTGCTCGGAAACTGTCTCATTGTTCGATACTGCATGCCCCAAATAGTTTCAATTAACTGTTCTTCGTCTTCTTCTTTTTTTTTTTCCTGGCAATATCTGCAGCGATCTGCATTGCTTTTGGAGAGTCATTACTTCGTAGATTTACAGATGTTGCAGCCCCATCCCCCTTTGCTCCCAGAAAGCATGTCACAGCAGAAAATGCCATGTCTGGCTGTGTGAAATGGAGTGTCAGCAACAGGTAACCTATTAAACTAGGGTGACCAAAGACCAGAAAAAATATGCTAGGGGCGGGGTGGGGTGGGGAGTGGGGAGTGGAGGATCTGTGGGAAGAAGGGAGTGAGGACTGAGAGTTGGAATTTTTGTTACAACAAAGATATGCACTAGAAGAAAACATATATAGAAAGGAATAACACAGTTTAGGCAAAAAGCATTTATGTAATTACCTCAAAAATGTATTAGTTTTCAACATATTAGTCTAGTTTTCTTTTCTAAATAAAGATGTTTTAAAATATGTATTCCTTTCCCTCTCCCCCGCCAGTGTGTGTGTGTGTGTGTGTGTGTGTGTGTGTGTGTGTGTTAGTGCACATAATAGTGCAGGTGCCCCCAGAGGAGCTGGAATTCAGGTGGTTGTGAACCACCTGATATAATTGAACATAGGTTCTCTTAACTGCTGAGCCATCTCTCTGGAAGCCAGTTTTTGTTTTTGAATAAATTAAAGGGGTCATGTGCTTCCACAACGATGGACAGGCTTGGAGAGGTCAATGTTTGCGTTCTATATCCTGCAAGGTTGGGCCTGCCCAGCATGACCTTGGCCAAGCTCTCTTTCCAACTCATTGAGCACCATCTACTCACTAGACAACAGTTGGCCATGATGTCTGGAGTGCCAGCTGGGACATCTGAGGAATCACGCTAATCTTTGCTTCAATTAAATCATTTTTGTAGGTAAGAGATTCATTTTATTTTTAATTTTATGTATATATGTGTAGGTGTATGTGTGCATGATTGCAGGTGTCTGGGGCATCCAGAAGAGGGCATCAGATCCCCAGGATCTGGTATTCAGGTCATTGTGAGGCCCCTGGTATAGGTGTTGGGTACCAAACTTGGGTCCTCAGTAGGAGCAGTATGCACTCTTAAGTATGGAGCCATCTAGCAGCCCATTAAAATTCTTGGTGGGTGGTGGGCGTGGGGTGTGGGGGTGTGGGGGGTGTAGGGGGTGTGGGCGGGGGTGGGGGGTTGGTGGAGGGTGGTATGGTTTACAACTCTTTTTAAAAGATGCAAGTTTCACGAATACCTGTTCAATAGACAGCAATTTAATTTAATATTCCTCCCTGAGTACCTTGATGGTGGTCATTAGCAATTCTTTCTCCATTTTTCCTAACTCATATTTTCTTACAGCCTTGCTGAGAGATGTTGAGTTTTGACCCAGTGTGAGAAAATATTAAGACGGTTCTGGGATTTCATCACCAGACGAAAATAAGGAATCCCCAAACTGCAGGGTCATGGATGGACTTTGGGGCTCAGGTTTCCAGGGGGTCAGATTTCTCCTGGCTCCTCAAGTCTAGCAGAGAGAGGCCGAGTCTGGAGTAGTTATCCGTTTTTCTGGCACCAGGACCATGGCCGAACACTAATGCGTTTAACAGTTGGACTTATTTTTAATCTACTGTATTAGGGAGCGCAAATTTAATCAAGAACAAAATGTTACCGACGCTGTTTTTGTTTCTGCCTGTGCATACATCCTCCAACAACTGTCTTGTGTTCTCTTGTGCTACAAGCTTTCCTGATATCTGACTTATTTCATGACATTAGATATGTTTTTTTAAAAAAGTGCAAATGTGTGTGGAGGTGGAAAAAAGAAAAGAAACAAGGAGCCGAGTTTCCATTGACCGCAGTTCCCACACCCCCCTCGCCCCACCCCCCTCCCTGCCGCCATTAAAGAAATAATTGCAGTACATATTTTTAACAATTACTGTTCCTGCAGCGAATGCCATTATGGGTGGCGCTAATAAATGTCTTCTAACTACTGCTGAGATACACTTTCAGCTTATTTTCTGTCATCGGATGGCATGGCTGGGTTGAGACATTCTTCTTAGCTCCCCCCCACCCCACCCCCCCTTAGTCAAAGAAAGAGATCTTATCTCTCTACCCAGCCTCCCTTACCTCCTTCCTCTGCCCCCCTCCTTGGGTGCCTATTTTACTGAAACCTGACTTGCAGGTCAGGGAACTGGTAACAGATTAATTTTCCTCGAGGAGGAACACTAAGTATTTTGGCCAGGACACACTAGAATCCTGTTATAATATTACCATTTTCCCCTGCTTCTAAATTAAATATTAGGAAAAATTAAGCCAAATAGAGGCACATGGTACAGTGGAAAGTATTTCTCTCGCAAACACTCGGAGATAAATGCCTGTGTAAGCGAAAGCACAATAAATATGCAGTACGTTAAAAACCTAGATTATGCAGGTTTTAGAGTTATAGCTAAAAGTGGTTTAATGTTTCATGCCTAATAATAGATTACGCCTATCACATTTCTAGCCTTCACTTCTCTCTTTGAAGTCCAGCCATATAAAGGTTGTTTGTCGAACCACACTAAAGTTAAAGCAAATATTACTTAGGGTGATTCATACTGGCAAGAATTTGCAATGAAGGCAGTCTTTTTTTTTTTTTTTTTTTTTTTGTGTGTGTGTGTGTGTGTGTGTGTGTGTCTGAGGCAAAGGAAATGAAATGTTTGTAATATTTTGGGGTTGATAAATTTATTAGAACATTCTAGAGGCTTGTAAGGAAAGCACAGCTGACAAACAGACTCAAACAGATTACACCCGGCCCTGTGGGGGAGGCAGAATTTAAAGAAGGAAAAAATTCCCTGGATTTCAGAAATTGCCACCAGGTCACAGCAATACTTAATTAACTGAATACATTAACAGAGGGCTATAACCTAGATGCTAAAAAGGAAAAAGGAAAAAGAAAGAAAGAAAGAAAGAAAGAAAGAAAGAAAGAAAGAAAGAAAGAAAGAAAGAAAGAAAGAAAGAAAAAGGTTAGGGGGAGTAGTCAAATTCATTTAATCCTCTGTTCTTTGCTTACAGATTAGCGTTTCAGAATGAGCAACCTGATTTTTTTTTTTTTTTTAAAGGATCCATTTACCTTCCAGGCCTTTTCATAGCAAAACATTTTGTAGGGTTGCAAAAGAGATTAATTTGTTGCCAGTTGCTCCATACTGGCAGGGATTCTGAATAAAGAATGTAAGCAATCTATCTTTGTTTGTAAGATATAATTAATCTGGCAGTTAAAATTCTTTGGAAACATTCTGATGACTTATGTGGAAAAGTAGAGCAAGGATTTCAAAGAAAACTCAGAACTGTGTGCAGAGGAAGATAAAAGATATATGGAGTGTTTGTTCTAAGCGATACTATTCATTTACAGATCATAATGTAGCCCCACCCTAGCAATTATTCTGGAAAACAAGGCAAATCTCCGTCTAGGGCCTTCTGACGCGGTCTTGATTTGACAAACAAAATAAGCACATTACTGTTGTAGTCTAATAGACTGCAAGCTGTTTTATTAGAGTCAGCTGAATCCTGTTTTGCATAAAAAAGAACTCTGTTTGCTATGGAGAACACATTTATGTTAATAGGACTTTGACAAAGTAAAATAAAATCGCATTAAGATGCTGTAAGGAGATAAGACAATGAAATCTCAGTGAGAGAGAGTTTTGGCACACACTAATTACAGTCACGTCCCTGCAGGAAAAAGAATATATTTTTACACCAACTATGCATGTGTTTGAAAATGCAGAGAGCCAAAAACACAATTCCTGGTTCCGGGCATTTCCTGAACATGTAGTCCCTGTGTAACCGAGGTGGCGACTCTTTTAAAGGAGACTGCCTCATGAATGCCACTTTCGTTTACAGCAGCACAGGCAGGGTTCGTTCTGAACTCCAGCCTGCCATCGTCCCTGCTTATTTTTTAAGGGACTTTCCAATATAGGGCAGCTGAAAACAAGGTTTTAGATTACATGGTAATTTAGGAATGCATGAAAAGCGAAGCAGTTACCATAATAGGGTTCTGGGTAAACTTCATGGTTTTTAGAGCAAAACATAACAACATATGTTTTGTGATTTGTCTCAATGATTTTTCTATATATGTATTTTTTTCAGGCTCTATCAAAATATTTGGAGGCCTCATCTGTGCACAGCATTTTTATAACCTTCTTTTGAAAACTGATGTCTCTCCTTTTAGTTCAGTCATTAAAGGCAAGGCGATGATGGACGCCGGGATGCCTCGGGTTTTATGACTAATCAGTTCCTGGCAGCGGCCATATTTCTTCCCTAGTGAAACTTTAATATTCCTTTGGCCTTGTTTAGGCAAAAAAAAAAAAAAAAAAAAAAAAAAAAAAAAAAAAAAAAAGTTTTTTTTTGGAACTTTGCTACTCTGGCTACTTATTAAGTATCACCAACCAGACATTACACAAAACAGAACAGATATATCTGTCCCCCTGTGACTTAGCACCCCACAAAATGAAGAGGCCAGAAAGGGGGTCCTATTCTTCCTGGCCTCTAACATATTCTGACAGCCTTGTGAATGTGGTGGATTTTTTCCTGTTCAAAAGACAGGAGTATGGGGAAAGTCTTGTCTGACGGGTGGAGATACTGAGTGAGAAGCAAGCCTCCTTGGGGTAGGACGGGGCTGCCATTTGAACCGCTGCTTTGAGAGTGGTCCGTGATGAGGCAATTTTTGAGAGGCCTGATTTTCAGCCCGGACTCTTTGATGTTCTTGAAGTTGCAACACCAGACACCAGGTGTCTCCACTTAGCTGAGCTAAAGGTCCTGGGAAAGAAGGTTAAAGGCTCCCGGAAAGGTTGAAGAAGCCTTTCCTTCCTTAGGGTTCTGGGCCTGGGGAAGGGCATAGAGGTTGCTGGTGGGGGGAACACTGTCCATTCTGCTCTGGCTGGTCTGGTGAGAGCATGGTGACTCGACAGAGAAGAAACCTTGATTTTGTGTGGAATTCATGCAGACTGGAGGCCCTGTAGATACTGAGCTAGGCTGTCATCCACATTGACAGTGAGTCGCCATCTTGGATGACAAGAGGCCATTACAGGGAGGAAGAGAGCCTTTTATTTGGGTGAACATCAACTTTGTGGGAACCTTCTTCCTGGGAACCCCTCAAGGAAGACCTGGAGGCAGTTGTTGGCTTTTCCTCTACCAGTCGTGGCGTCGCCAGTTCAATTTTGGTATTTCCAGGAACATGCATTTATTTCTCCCACTATTATGCATTTCCTCTCTACTCTGTGACAGGTATTACCCTAAGCAGAAAGAAACTATGCCAGCCTGATCCCTTGTGTGCTTAAAGAGCTTATGTTGAAATATGGCACCTCTATTTGATGTTAGGGATAACAGCTGAAGCTAGTGTCTCCCAAAATATGGCATTCCAAAGATGGTTATGAGTATTTTTTAAAGGATCATTTTTAAGGGGCACGGGATAGCAACGGGACTAGAGGAGCTTTGCTGCAGACTTGAAGACAGGTACTAGAGCTTCGGATCCCACAAGATGGCCGGAGAGAATGGATTACAGTGATTTGTCTTCTAGCCCTCAAGAGATGCCTATGGCACCTGCCCACTCACTAAATAAACAAACAAACAAATAAATAAATGAAACAATTTTACAATTCATTACCCTTCAGAATGACTGTACCAAAAAAATTAAAAAAAAAAACATACCAAACTTTTTTTAAACAACTACTCCATGCTACTTTATATTGTCTCTTTCTCAGGTATATTTGACCAAAGAATCATTAAAAACATACAAACAACCCTCCTGAATGCTTAAGGGAAGTTCCTTGTCTGTGTATCCTGCATATTGGGCGTTAACAGCTTAAATGCAAGATTGTCAAACATCGGTAGCAAACTTCTGCCCTCTGGGGTTCTCCCATTGTGCTGTAAGCCTATATTTAAGACCTCCTCCCTCCTTCAATAAATGGCATTTGGCATTAAAAAAAAATGGAAGAACAACAGGAGGGTAAAGAAGAGAAGATACAGGAGGGTAGATATGGTCCAACTACATTATACTCATCATGTATGGGCTGTGACTTTATACATATGTTAATAAAAACAACAAGGGCTAGAAAATAAATAAATAAAATTCCTTCTTGCTATTTTACAGCTAAGTACATCATCATTACACTGTGAGTTATTAGAACATTTTCATCCAGTTTGATCATCTTTATAATTCTTGTCCTGTTGGGTCTTAGAGTTATCACTATTGCTGTGATGAAACACCATGACCAAAGCAACTTGGGGAGGAAAGGGTTGATTTGGCTTACCTTCTGCATATTGTTCATCATCAAAGGAAGTCAGGACAGGAACTCAAGCAGGACAGGAACCTGGTGGCAGGAGCTGATACAGAGGCCATGGAGGGGTGCTGCTTATTAGCTTGCTCCTCATGGCTTGCTCAGGCTGCTTTCTTCTAGAACCCAGGACCACCAGCCCAGGGACGCCCCCACCCACCATGGCACAATGAACAGGGCCCTCCCACATCTATCAGTGATTAAGAAAATGCACTACAGGCGTGCCTATAGCCTGATCTGACGGAGGCATTTTCTCAATTGAGGTTTTCTCTTCTCAGATGACTCTAGCTTGTGCCAAGTTGACATAAAACTCAACAGCATACGTTGGTTTGCCGTCCTTGTTTGTTTACATATTTAATAAATCCAGAAACTACCCTGGATGTGAGTGAAGATTTTGAAGAACATACTTAAGGAAAAATTCCTTGAGATTATGGGCACTGAGAATCATCTTTTTTTCAGGGGTTTGGCCTTAGGATAAGACTTGGAACGTGAAAGGAGCCAGACAAGCTTGGCCACAGACCAGAGCAAGGAGTTTTCTTTGGAGGATATGACTGCAGAAGCCATCCTGGTCTTGTTATCGAGGGCAGCTCTGTTTCCATCAATTTCCCAGAGACCATTAAACCTCTAGGAGATAAGGGTTTTCATGCCAGGACCACCTCTAAGTAACTGGGCAATCTTGGAAAGGTTTAGTACCATTTTGACACTAATTCTTTATTTCTTAATAGTAAATGTTGAGTATATACTAAATATTGCTGAACCCTGAAAGCAACTTTCTGAATTAGTTCATGATATTGCCTAGGCTTTGTGGACAGAGAAACTGAGTCACACAGATGAAGAAATTCTCTGGAGGTCATCAAGCTCAATGGGACACAGCTGAGACAGTTGAATCCTTTAAAGATCTATCAGTCTTCTAATGTCCTATGCTTTGATTAGAGTTACTTCTCTTATTACCACAGGGTAGTGAGTCTTCCGAGCGGAAGCTATCTAGGACTCAACTGAGTTATTTAGCATTCTGTGCCAGTCACTTCCTGTGGCATTAACTTGTTCAGGGAAGACATGAAGAAAGAGCCACTCACTCCAGATTGGGCCCCAGTGACAGAGGAGAGTACAGTTCCACCACGTCCACCTTGAAGACCAGTGAGGCTACTGGATTTGCTTACAGAGCACAAGTGAGGGGTTGCAGGGGCATGGGGACTCCTAAACACTTGTACCTTTGCAAAGTCTCACCTCATCATGGGTGAAGACCTCATGGAAACTGCATCATGGAGCCTGCTTTTGAGGTAAGCTTTCACTTCCTGTTTGCTTCCAGGTTTGACTTTGTGATGTTCCTTTGCTTATCATTTGTCACCAATCCCTCCATAGCATGCATCCACCTACACACAGACACACAACACACAACCCAAACTTACAAACTCATAGACAGACACATAAGCAATACATGCAAACACACACAATACACACAAACATATAAACACACAAACATATATACATACAAACAAACACGCATGTACCCAAACACACAAACTCACAGACACACATATATACACAGACATATACACATAAATACATAAACACACAATATATACAAACAATACATAAGCACATATATACAAACACATGAAATACAAACACACATCGCACAAATACACAAACACACAGAGACACGAACACACAAATACATAAGCACAATATAAAAAAATACACAGATACATACAAAAATACAAACACACATATACATACAAATCCACCAGTACACACAAACACATATACACAAACATACACATATACTCAAAAACACACATGGGGTTGGAGATTTAGCTTAGTGGTAGAGCGCTTGCCTAGTAAGCACAAGGCCCTGGGTTCGATCCTCAGCTCCAAAAAACAACAACAACAACAACAAAAAAAACACCACACACACATAAACACCCCCCCCCCCCACAATGATGCTTAATATTGCTTGTCAGTTTGGCAGCCTCTGGAATCACCATAGAAACAGACCTTTGGGAGTGTTTGTGAAAGAGTTTAGATTGAAATGATTGAGAAGGGAAGACTCACCCTAAATGTGGGCAGCACTATCCTATGGGCTGGGTCCAGGGCTGAAATAGAAGGAGAAGGGGAGCTGAGCACCAGCATCCATTGCTCTGCTTCCAGACTAGGGTTGCCATGGAAGCAGCTGCCTCCTGCTCCCGCCCCCACGTCTACGCCCCCCCCCCCCCCCCCCCCATGAACTGTGCCCTCAGACGGGAGCACAGGAGCACGGTAAGCCCTTCCTGAGGTCACCTTTGTCAGGCAACATGTCACGGTAAGAGGCCAACTAACAAGTGAAGTGCATTTCCTCCAGACACAGCCGCGGAGAAGTCAGGATTTGCTCGTGTTTGCTGAAATAACATGCACAGCCTGTGTTTGCTGATTCTGAATTTTAGGATGGCAAGAGCTGAATGTGACATCAACATGTTTGAGGCTACAGGGTCCATCACCCATGAAGCAGCCTTGGTGGCTTTCTCCACCTAGGCAGACTGATCCTCCCTCCCTCCCTCCCTCCCTCCCTCCCTCCCTTCCTTCCTTCCTTCCTTCCTTCCTTCCTTCTTTCCTCCTTTTCTTCCTCCCTCCCTCCCTTTTTTCCTTCTTTTCTTCCTTCCTCCTTTCCTTCCTCCCTTCCTTCCCTTTCCTCTCCACTCTCTTTCTTCCTTGTAAATAAAGTCCTAACTGTTGACCTGAGATAAGAAGTTACCAGAGCTAATGGACTTGCCAAGTGAGTGGGAAAGAGGATGGTGAGCTCACACACACAGTAAGGGGCCGGTTAGCAGAAGTGCTGGCTCAGGGTTCAGTGGCTTGACAGGGTTTTCATGTTCTCATTGAAGACCAGCCAGAGTCATACGGACTTGTGTGTTGGAGCAAACAGCAGTGGAATGCTCCTCGGCCTCTTACACATCCCCTGGGTCACATTTCCTGAAAGTAGAGTCCTTAATGACTTGATAGCTCCCAGTTCAGCTTCTTGACATTCCTCGTCAGCACTCAGGTCCTGGCAGCCTTTCCTGGCAGCGGTAGTTCAAGCACTGTGGACTGAGATGGCCAGTGAGACCTCCAGACAGAAGCAGAGAAGGGTGTGTCCATAATGTCCTGGAGGGGATTTCCTTGGCTCTCAGCTTGCACTTTACAAAAGCTGTGGCTAAATTCTTGTCCTGGCTGGTTTTGTGTCAACTTGACACAAGCTAAAGTCATCTGAAAAGAGGGAACCTCAATTGAAAAATGGCCTCTGTAAGATACAGCTGTAGGGCATTTTCTTAATCTGTGATTAATGGGGGAGGGCCCAGCCCATTGTGGGTGATGCCATCCCTGGGCTGGTGGTTCTGGGTACTATTAGAAGGGAGGCTGAGCAAGCCATGTGGAGCAAGCCCATAAGCAGCATCCCCCAATGGTCTCTGCATCAGCTCCAGCCTCCAGGATCCTGCCCTGCTTGAGTTCCCGACCTGACTTCCTTTGATGGTGGACTACACAATGCAGAAGTATAAGCCAAATAAACCCTTTCCTCCCCCACTTGCTTTTGGTCATGGTGTTTATCACAGCAATAGTAACCTTGACTAGGACATGTCCTCTGTAAGAAAGGGAAGAGAAGAGCTGACATTCACACACATCTCCCTGAAGAAAGTCCCAGATACTCATCTCTCTCTTTCAGCTTTCCTCATCCTGTGTGACCTTGTAAGAGTGTTTTGAGGTCTCAGGTTCCTTGAAAGCCTGTGAACCAGGCTTTGCTTCCTTTTGGAAGGGAGGACCAAGTCTGTTCTCTGGGCTCCCTGTTAGCAGCTGACTTCATTTGACCCTGTGTGTGCTTGTCTCTCTGGCCTTCAGGGACATTGACTCCCAGAAAGCCTCCTGAGCCTTGAGCAGGTAGGAGAATGCATTCGTTTTTGAGGACTGTGATAACAAAGTCATAGAATAACATTCTAGTGGGAGGTTGTAAGGTGTTAGAGAAGTTGGTGCTGTTGTAGACAGCCAGAAAGAATCTGGTGGTTTGATGGCCAGTGTTGGCTTGCAGCTGGACAGCCCAAAGGGTCTTAGCCTTAGCCTTAATGATCATATGATCTTCTCCCTGTCTCTGGTTCCAAATGCCCCCCCCCTTCTCTTACTTCTCCTGGAGAGTATGTTTCTTTTCTTCCCACATAGCGAAGGCAACAGCAGACCAAAGGAACAAATCTATTCCAGTCCGGCTTGGTGAACACATGAATTCACTGGGGCTCCTCATAGAAGCGTGAGTGATGTGGGCAGCTGCATCAATGAAAATGCCCAACCCAGTATGAGTGATGGCTCACAGAAGATGTGGTACTAGAGTCTCCCGAGCAGTTTTTAGGTAGCTCTATTGAAGAGTCTACAGCCATTGTTTCCTGACTGTAGAGCTGGGAGAGGGCCCTCATGAGTTTTGTTAAGTTTCATGAACCTCCCAGCTTCCTTCGAGAGGAAATAACTAATATGCCCTCTTTCCTAGAGCTGAAAAAAAAAGTGTAGCTCTTACTCTTGGTTTATTGGGGATTATTATTGAAATTATTGTCTATTAAAAAAAATCTCATTTCTTACTCCTCGTGAAAAGCTTATCTTGGAATTGGAAAAGAAAAATCAGATCTTTCTGAGGAAATATGAGTGCTTATTTAGCAGAGTGGAACACAGATCCAACATTTTCCCTTTTTGGTAGGGCTTCTAGGGTGCTCAGAGCCGTGTTTAAGGTCTAGACATCCCTTGCTCTTGCATTTGTCTGTTTTTAGGTAGTGTAGACCTTTCCTGTTCCTTATTCAGTTCATTGCTGTCCCCCTTCACCCTCAAAGCTGCTTTAAATGCTTCATAGAAAGAGATGAATGTTTAAAAAGATCCAATTTGATTGATTTAGATGAAGGCAGGAAGTTTTCTAGTCAATCAAGACAGTAACAAGTTCTGTTGGACTCAGGGAAAAAGATGTTGAAAAAGATGATGATTGAGAGTGGACACCTCTTGGGAAGCTCTCAGCAGACAATTGCTGCAGGCCCCAGGAATATATCATAAGAACTCAGCTGGTTATGGCAAAGTCACTACCTGGAGGAATCAGGGAATTCCTCCAGAGGAAGCCGAATCCCAAGGAGTTTTTGGTGTTACTTGGCTTGTTATAGATCAGCTGTATTCTGTTATGAAAATCATGTGTGCCTTCATAGTTTTCCCAATTGACTTTTCCCTAAGAAGGGCTAACAGTGTGGACTGATCACTCTCTGGACATACACATTCCAGGTATTTGGAGAACAGCCTCAGGAAAGGCTTTCTCTGGAATCAGATATCTCCCTTAGCCACTTTCAAGGACTAGCAGTAATAACAGTCCACATGCAAGTCTCCTGATTTAAGACAAATTCCACAAGGAGACACCGCCTAGGTCAGGTGGATGTTCAGTAATAGCTTTACACAATTTAGCTCAGACCCTCCTTTCTTACAGCCTTACTAACTTTATAGACCGCTAACTCCTTACCTAACCACTTCTAGGAATATTTAGATAACCTTCTGCGCCGACAGCTATGCTCAGCCAGAACCCCAGTTCAAGCCTCCCTGTAATTATCATCATTGGCAGCATCCGGCCAGGTCCATCCCCAGATGGAGGAAAGTACCTTATCAGAGATACCTCTGTACTTTTTAAGAACAGACTTAAGCATCCGGGCTACCTGTTTGAGAAGGCCTGGCGGATGTGCCAATTAAGCTTTACTTCCTCCTTTCCCAAACCTTACCTCTAGTTCCAGATCTCCCTTTAACTATCACCAAAGGCATCTAGCTGTACACAGGTTGCCTAGTGACTGAGCACACTTTCTCCCACCCTGCAGAAAAATGGCAGATAGCTTGGACAGATAGGAACCACAGGAAAAAAGAAGACAGTTTTCTTTTCTCCCACTGACCTAGCAACTTATAGATTCTTAACATTTTCTACCAATCACGTTTAAGATTATAGTTGAGCACATAAGAGCCCTCTTCTTAGATATTACCTGAATTCAGTCTTTAGTTAATTCATTTCCCCATTGGTCACTTCCCTTTGGGGTTGCAAATGATAATTAATGGTTATTGCCTCTCTATGTGATTCTTATCACCCCTCCATTTGACCCTGGAAGCCTGGCTTTGCACTGCTAAGGGATTACTGCTTGTAAGTGTATATATACCAGGACTTCCAGGGCACAGAGAGAGCAGAGAAGAGAAAAGAGAATGGAAGAACTAGACGGTTAAGAACTTGCAAGGAACAAACTGAGAAGGGAAAGAACTAGAATGAAGGGCTAGAAAAGAGTACTAGAGGAACGAGATGGAAGATGGAAGATGAGGAAGAGCCAGATGGGGAAGAACGAGATGAGGAGAGAGAAGGAGATGGGAGAGGAGATGATATGGGAAGGAACAAGATGGATGAGAATTTAGAAGGAGCAGAACTAGATGAAGGAATTAAGATAGAACCTAGAGGGGACCGCAGACAAGTGTAGAGAGAAATCAGGTTAGAAATGAGCTAAATTATAAGTTTGTAACTGACACAGAATAATAAAGTGTATGGACTAAGGAGTTTTGTGTACATAGATTCATTTCTTCTCAACAAAGATTAATTATCAGCTGGTTGTAGATTCTTCCCGGACCCTGGGAGGGGACTATTGAGGGGTTGGACCCCTTAGTCCCCGATAGACAATGGTTGCTCCGTGAAGACAAATCATTACATGTCTGTTGAGTGAGCTGCCTGAACGGGCTGTTTGTATATTATGCTTCCCACTGGGCATGAGTGACTTGCTGAGGACAGAGAGCAAGTAGAAGGGTTGGAGACAAGAGATCTAAGGACCTGTGTCACTTCTGCATCTAAGTACTCAGGTGACTTCCTGTAGGATGAAGAAGACATTCAGCTGGTTAATATTGAAAGTTCCTCCAAACATAACCTTCTATAAATCCATTGCCTTCCTGCTGTTCTCTCTACTCATCATCTTGCACGGTGCCTCAAATCAATCTTATTTTTCTAGGAAGCCTGCAAATGTCTGGGGGCAGGAGCTACGTGTAGGCTCAGTTTTATATCTGTATGCAGTGTATCAATTTATTTTTATATACATCCACTGAGTTATATAAACCACTATTATTCCATGTAGATTCAAAGTGGCTTATAAGTATGAGTGCAATAAAATAAGATAGAATAAATATAAACTAAGTAAAAGAGGATTACACCGAAGGAGGAGAGGATGGAGACCGGAGACTGGAAAAGGTGGGAAGGTACTGGTTATGCACCACATTCTAAAACACCAGAATCAGTCTACATGCAGAGCACACTGGGTCTCTGCACACCCAGAGATTGCCTTGGAAAAAAATCTCTTCGTCTTAAGTTAAATTTACCTATCACATAACAGAAATGTCATGAATCGGTTGAGTGTTCAAAGTTGATTGATACAGGCGTTGACTGGTTATGGTAATTCCCTCAGTCCAAAAGAAAGCTCAAGAGATAGACACAGTAGGACAATGGGGGAAGAGAATGCGCTCTGATGAATGCTTCAGATGGAAAGTCCTCAAGTTCTGAAGCACACAGATGGGAAATACTGCTGTGACAAGAAGTCTTAACAAGCATCAGAAGAAACTGGGGGCTCTGAAGGTTGGTGGCAGTGCCATTTCATTTATCTGATGCATATTTATGGGGCTCTTTCTGTGTTAGGCACTAAGCTGATGAGGGTTCACCGTCAACTTGATTGGGATTTGAATCACCTAGAATGCACACCTCTGGTTGTAATGGTGATGTTGTTTCCAAAGAGGTTTAACTGAGTAGATTCACCCTGAATATAGATGGCAGTATTCCACGGCCTGGGGTCTTGGTCTGAATATATAAGAGAGAAAAGTAAGCTACGCACTAGGAGTCATCTCTCTGTGTCTTAACCATAGATACGATGTTAACATCTGGCTTACACTGAGGCTACCACGACTTCCCCTCCATGATGGACTGTGTCCCCTCAGGCTGCAAGCCCAAACAAACCCCTCCCTGCTTAAGTTACTTCTTGTTAGATATTTTGCCAC
This sequence comes from Peromyscus eremicus, assembly GCF_949786415.1. Lineage (NCBI taxonomy): Eukaryota > Metazoa > Chordata > Mammalia > Rodentia > Cricetidae > Peromyscus > Peromyscus eremicus. The sequence continues at coordinate 18,065,433 of NC_081432.1, read as the reverse complement.
AAGGGCAAAATGAGGTAGGTATAAGTACAAATAATGAGTCATACACCTTGTCTGACTTTCAGATGCTTATAGCCTAATAAGGATATGGCACAGAATAAATTTTGTGAATTCATTCAAAGTATTTATTGAGAAACTATTACAAACCAAGGCTAGTGCCAAGGGCTGGGTATACAAAATAGACTAGAATGAACATTTTCTGTCCATTAGAAATTTGTAAAGAAATTAGAAATTTGTGCTTTTTGTCTCCAGCGAGGTTAGCAGCAAGATTGATTGCTAAGAACTGTAGAGATTTAACAGAGTTGGAAATGCTCCAACTGGTATATAAACTAGTAGCAAAAAGACTACAGCTTAAGAGTTCTCCTTTTCTAGGGCAATTTCTTGGTAGGCTTATTATGAATACATGGTTATCTAATTTTTCATAAATTGTCAGGTTCTGTAGATTGAGGTTGTTGTTACATAAAATAGTTACCTCATGTTTTTCCAATGATGGAGTCTGGAAAAATGAGCTGAGTTTTTAGGAATGGAAAATCCAGAAAGAGCATACATAGGAACATAGAACATGTCACATCCCCCCCCCCCCCGCCCCCACATTTATGGCAGACATTACTAGTAGATCATGGAGCTTTTTTCTGACATGCTTGAATGTGGTCTCAAAATCCTTTCATTACCCTGTGTTGGATGGACAGAACTGGTTTTGGCCTACAAAATGAAGTCTTTTGCCCTTTGAAGACTTCACAACCTTTTGAATATGCTCCAGCCCTTTGTGCTACAACACACAATGGAATACTTGGAGTTTCTTTTGAATTATTTTCCACTTTAAGTAATTGAAATTGCTGGCAGTTGTTGAGAGAGAATGACAATATGCTATGCCTAAGGACTTTCACAACTTTGGAAAATAATAACAACACTTATTTCATTTTATATAAAAAGCAGCAACTGAATGAATTCCATGTTACCTGTAGTAATTTCATTACCATCATTATCAATCTCTAACAAAATGACCTATGTGTCATTTCCCATGCAGGTACCATATGCTTGAAATGTGTATTTTATTGAGTCCTCACAGTAGTCCGGGGGAGAGGGCAGGTGCTATTGGGCTCTCCTGTGTGGGAATACTTGATCCCCAGTTGGTGGTTTGGGAAAGTTATAGAACCATTATGATGTGGAGCCATGCTGCAGGAAGTCCATCATGGAGGTTGGGCTTTGATGCCTTACCTCACTTCCTCTTCTCTCTACTTCCTGTTTGTGGATGAAATGTGATCTCTCTGCTTCCTGGCTATTAGGTGAAGTCATCTACCGCTGTGACGGACTCAATCTATCTCGCTGGAACTGTAAGTCAAAAAGAAATCCTTCCTGAACTTTCTTTTTGTTAAGACGTTTTATCACAGCCACAGACAAACAATGAATACTAGTGTCATCCCAGAGCTGAAGCTCATCCCTGGTGGCATAGTCAGGGATATGAGACTGCCACTCAGCAGAAATACAGTCCTCTTTTTGTGGCTTCTCGCTTATGGTTGGCGTTTGTAGCCCTTTCCGAGGATGGACACTCTTCTAATCATAGGAAGTGCTACATATGAAGGCAGAGGTCCAGACAATTGGTTTATTTATATTTTCATTATTTGTTTTTTAGATGTATATGTAGCTAGCACTTTTAAAATTCTATCTATCTATCTATCTATCTATCTATCTATCTATCTATCTATCTATCTATCTACCTATCTATCTACCTATCTATCTATTTATTTATTTATGTGTGCATGTATGTATGTATTTGTAATTGTGTGTGAGTGCATGCATGCCTTGGTGCCTCTGTGGAGGCCCGAGGACAATTTGTGGGAGTCAGTTCTTTCCTTCTACCATGTGAGACCTTGGAATCAATCTCAGGTCATCAGGTCTCAGGTAGCAAGCACCTTTACGGACTGAACTGTCATACTGGCTTTATTTTTAGTTTTAAAACATTAGGTCTCTCTCTCTCTCTCTCTCTCTCTCTCTCTCTCTCTCTCTCTCTCTCTCTCTCTCTGTGTGTGTGTTTATGTATGTATATGTGTGTGAGTGCAGACATGCATATGCCATAGCACACATGTGGAGGTCAGAGGATAACCTTGGATTCCAATCCTTGTACCTTATTTGAGACAAGCTCTCTCTTGTTTAACCACCGAATATGTCAGGCTAACTGGACTATGTACCCAGGATTTTCTTCTCTCTGCCTTCCTTTTTCCACTGAGATTATGGACATGTACATGTATGTGTGTGCCGAGGATCTGAACTGAGGTTGTCAGGCTTACATGGAAAAAGCTTTACCCCAGGAGCCACCTCTCCAGTCCCATCAGGTCAACTTGAAACAAAGAGCCATGAACTCTGTATTTGGACTCCATGCTCTGGAACCATCTTTTTCTAAGTGAGGTCTGTGTTTGGACTCCATGCTCTGAACCATCTTTTTCTAAGTGAGGGTATGCCCTTAGATCAGTGGTTCTCAAGGTGTGGGTCATGACCCTTTGTGTGTGTGTGTGTGTGGGGGGGTTGCCTAACACCATTGGAAAACACAAATATTTACATTTCAATTCATAATAATAGCAAAATAACAGTCATGAAGTAGCAATGAAAATAATTTTATGGGTGGGGATCACCACAACATGAAGAACTATATTAAAGGGTCACAGCATTAGGAAGGTTGAGAACCACTGTTTTAGATCAAACTGTACAAAGCACCCTGTTCTGCTAACTCTGGGCTGTAGCTAGAGTTTTCCTGCCTGGCCCACAGTCAGGGCAAATCTCTCTCACCTGCCAGCCCCACAGCCGCTCAAACCCGACCAAGTAAACACAGAGACTTATATTGGTTACAAACTATATGGCCGTGGCAGGCTTCTTGCTATCTACTTCTTCTATCATGAATTAACCCATTTCTATTAATCTATACCTTGCCACATGGCTCGTGGCTTACCGGCATCTTCACATGCTGTTTGTCATCGTGGCGGCTGGCAGTGTCTCTCTGACTCAGCCTTCCACTTCCCAGCTTTATTCTCCTTGTCCCGCCTACACTTCCTGCCTAGCCAATGGCCAATCAGTGTTTTATTTATTGACTAATTAGCAACACATTTGCCATACAGAACATCCCACAGCACTGGGCCTTTGAGATTCTAAGAAATGTTGTTCTCTTTGAAGAGAAACAGCTCAGCAAACCAGCCACTGTCCTTGAGTGGCTCCATGTGTAGGACAAGGATCCATTCATTGTTATGTGACCTCGATGTCTAGGACTCAGTGATGTTGAATCTGTGATTGTCAGAAGATTCACTTAGGACACAGAACTACCGTAGAACTAGGTCTGGAGTATGATTTGGACTGTGGGAATATCGGGACAAAACTTATCAAATATGATTCCTAGGCATAACGGCAAACCTAGGTTTGTGCAAGCAAGTACCAAGTCCAATAATAAAGCCCTTAAAAAGCTGTGTGACTTCAGGCCATGCTGCTGCCAATGATAGTGACCACACTAGTCATAATGAAGGTTAGATGTTAGTACTATGGCCTGGGTGTGATGTAGGAATTCTGCCAGGTACCTTAGAGGAATCGTCTCATTTGCTCTTCACAGCTGTTATCATTAGACAGCCTTGTTCTTCAGATGAGGTTCCCAAAGCCCAGTGAGGTTGCATAACTCTATAAGGTCTCTCATTGTGCTATGGATCTGGGGATTAAAGCCCACCCTGTGCAGCAGTAGATCCCAGCTCTTAGATATTCTCCAGGATCTTTTGCATCTTCAGGATCTAGGTTTCTCCTTATCAGAAGGGTGTGACCTCTGTGACCTCTGCTATTTCTTCCTTCTCCCAATCCTAGGATGCTGTTTCCAAGCTATAAGCCTCAGGCGGCAAGGAGCTCTTGATTTTTTACTAATGTGTTGTTTGTTTTTCTAATTGATCTCTACCAGCTCAGGGTAATTAAAACCCCACAGCTCTTCTGAGCCACAAACACACAGAGGCGTGCAATGTTCACCACCCTCGCAGCGTGCTGGTGGCATTGTTAATGCATGGCCTCTAGAAGAGAACTAAGTACCTGGCGGAAGTAGCAAGTTCTGTGTGAATAGCAGAGTAAATGCACGGGAGAGCCTCGTTGAATGGACTGCAAATTTCTGTTTATTTACCACCAGCTCTAAGTGCTGACCTGAACCATGGTTCTCCTTAACAACCTCTGATGATCTGTTGGTAAACAGCACTTTATATTCATGGTAAATGCACACTGGAATGGTGAGCTTAAATGCAGAAGTGCATTAGGCAGCCTGCAGTCCAGGTGAACGTCTATTATAGTAATCATAATAGAATTAGTAATAGGAAAGAATACAGCCTTTGAGGATATATACTATATATCCTCATATCATGGAAGAGTCCTTCCTGCGCAGCCTTGGTTACCATGGGGATCATGGTGCAGGATGTCCCAAGTTGTTGGCATGGGAAGGTTTTAAGTGTTTATTTACTTTTGTGTATAATATATGCCTGAATGGGTGCAGAAACAGAACAGAATGTCCCATGAGTGCTATGGATGAGGCATGTCACTAGGGAGTCACAGCTTTCTGAGTACACTGTCAGGATAAGAAAGAGGGCCCCTTTGTGCCCATCATAAATGGCTACCGAGGACTCCTTTCCTACTTTGTGTTGGGCACCATTGGCATTATTAAGATAAAGTCTAGGGAGTCATGTTCTCGGGAGCTTGTTGCAGAGAGACATGTGTATAGGAATGTCTCCAGATGCCCACATGGCTCAGGCTTCTGTCTCTAATTTGTCTCCTTTTGGTAAAAAGATGGAATTGCAATAAGGTTCAAAGGAATTTGGACTTAGGTAAGTTGGCCTGAGAATGGAAAGGCTGGAAAGACATGAGGGAAGATTGGATGAGATGGATCAAAGGACAAGCTAGGCCTGGGATGAGCCTGTCTGTGTTTTCCCTGTGTAGCATGGGTACAATTGTTCTCCTTTGGGGGGGTTTGCTTACCGAGTATGATCATCAGCATTTTCTAGGGGAACGAATACGAAGAATGAATATCTATCAAAAGAAGATTATTAGACCGACTTACACTAGAAGATCTTAGTAGCCTAAGGTTGAGAACTCAGGGGAGCAGCTCAGTCCATGAAGCTAGATTTCTCAGCAACCTTGGTCTGGGGCTAAAAGCCTCGGGGATTCCTAGGGAGATACTGGTCTCCAGTCCATCCATGTTGGAGCTGGGAGAAGCTGGTTCTGATCTCGGGGAAGGAATGTGGTAGTGTCTAGGAACTGAGCAGCGACGGTGAAGGCAAGGGGGCAGGAAGCAAAGCCTTTGCTCCGGAGTTCCTTTACCTGTGTCGTCAGCAGAAGGGGCCACCTGGATTTGAGGTAGCTCTTCCCACTTCATGTAACCCAATCAGGACACCCCTTCACAGGTGTGCCCACCAGCTTGTCTTCCAGTGGATTCTAGATCCAAGTCCAGTTGCCAACAAGATAATCATGCTGACCATCTTTCCAGTTTGGAATGTCCCCTCCCTGGGAGCAAGGATGAAAGATGGTGTCCACTCCATTCATTAGCATATATCAAAGGGCTGGTACCATAAATAGGTATGTAGATGGAGATGAGTAAATGGGTACCATATAAAGCCAGGAAGGAAGTACTGAAGGTTTGGTCATCTGAGGAGCAATACGTAGTCCCTCAGGGTCTCAGAGATAAAATAATAATCTGATTATTCAGAGTTATCTTGGTCTTATAATACTCTTGTTAGTTGGGCAGATGGCCAGAATTTAAAGAAAGGGCCAATGTTAAGACTCAACATGAGAGGCCAGATAGGGACAATTTAACTCAGTTCAGCAACACATACCATCTATGAGCCAGGCATTATGGCATGGGTATGGCAATGCTACCCAGGCTAGGTTAAGATCAACTCCATCAGAGTTTCAAAGGGAGCACGATTGTGGTTTAGGGGGGAAATAGTAGCTTCACAGAAAAGGGAGGGATCCAAGTCAAATTTGGATAATGGGTAGGATTTTTCTAGAGTGAGAGAAACAGGCATTCCAATAAAAACGAGAGGTGTGCCGAGTTTTAGCATGCTGTTTACTTCAGACAGTTGATTTCTTCTTTGCAGATCAATCAATGAGGCATGATTGTAATGAGGAACTCACCTTCCCAGGGGAGCTGTCACTTGAATGTAGACCTTTCCAACTGTAATTTTGCAGAATGATGATAACAGTTAACATTTATTGAACCGTCTCTTCTTTATCCAGCAGGAAAACCCCATTCTTCGTTGGAGCTGTTCAAGCATCCCTTGCCTGCAAACTTCTGTGAGTGCTCTGAATACACCTCAATTAGAGTATTAATCTCACCATACTGCAACTGTGCAGGAACGTGTGTGTCCGCTGCTTCCTTCAGATGAGTCCCGGGTATCAATCAATGTTGTAGGGAAGAGGACAGATGTGAGCGGGAATTTCCCGACATAGATGTGAATACTTAGATGGGCTAAATTACCCGCCCAAGGCAGGTCTTAGAGAAAAACAGATCCTAGTTTGAGTGGGAGTTAGATAAAGGGAGAACGGGACAGGTGACAGGGGAGTCACTCAACTTGCAGTGACCTAGTGAGACCATTCTCTGAGGCACCAGGTAGCAGTTTACCGCCATGAGCCCCACATGGGCATCGTGGCAGGAAACAAGATGACCTAGGAGTTTCTGAAGACACCAAAAGTGTTTCAATGACTATTTATCTCGATACCAGGAGAAAAAGAATTTGCATATCAGACTTGCGTCTTTGCAGCTGTTCCTGCTCAGGAAAAGGTTAAGCGGAAGTTTAGAAGTTCACTCTGTATTAGGAACATGAAGTTACCAGGGCAGCAGCCTGTTCCACATGCTCGGGAGTAGCTTCTGTTTGGTTTGTTTGTTTGGTTTTTTGAGACAGGGTCTCTCTGTGTAGCCCTGTCTGTCCTAGAACTCACTCTAGAGACCAGGCTGGCCTGGAACTCAGAGACCCACCTGCCTCTGCTTCCCGAGTTCTGGGATTAAAGGCAGGCACTGTCACTGCCCGGCTTGGAGTGGCTTCTAAAGGGGACGTTAAGTTGAGCTGGGCTTTGGGAAGCCTCAGAAACGGAGGTAGGAGACCAGGGGCTTCATGTGCCATGTAGGCTTATTTTGCTTCATTAGGGCCCTATCTCGTTTCAGCCTATAAGCAGTGGTTCTCAGCCTATGGGTGTTCAACAACCCTTTCACAGGGCTCACTAAGACTGTCGGAAAACACAGATATTTACATTACGATTGACAACAATAGCAAATTGTAGTTATGAAGTAGCAACAAATATAACTATGGTTGGGAGTCACCACAACATGAGGAACTGTATTAAAGGGTCGCAGCATTGGGAAGGTTGAGAACCACTGCTTTACAGGGGGTGTATATATGCATTCTTTCGTGTGTGTGTGTGTGTGTGTGTGTGTGTGTGTGTGTGTATTATCTTGGATTTCTGAAGGTCAGGTCAAGCTTGACTATACCTTTTGGAATTTTTGGGTGGCATTTCACGCAGTTTGCTGGGCCCATTAAGGCCACTTGTAAGGAATCCCCAGTTACTAGTCTTTCCGTGGAAATCTGCAGGTTTGTGGCTCCTGGGGAATGGTCATCATGGAGCAGCGTGTTTCTCTGTGTGAGAAGTGGTTGAAGCTGGTTTGGTCTTGTCTGTCTATGTGTCTGCTCCCTCGCTTTGTGCCACCCTCCACTGTTCTTTTCGAGAAATCCTTCCCCATCTCCTTCTTCTCTATGGTGAGAGCCAGCAACATCCTAGCGTGGGTCTGACATCATGATCACTTGGAATCAATCGTTATCTAACCTGAAAAGGCCATGAGGTGAGTTCAAGAATTAAGTCTTTGCAGTTGTACACTGTTGGATTTTTGTGTTGTTACATCCTTGTTGATGTGTTAATAGAAAATCAGTAAGTTTTAGTTTTAATTACCAGTGTGTGTGTGTGTGTGTGTGTGTGTGTGTGTGTGTGTGTGTGTTTATGCACGTGAGTTCAGTACCTGCAGAGATGAGAAAAGGGCTTTGGGCCCCCTGGAGTTGGAGTTACAGATAGTTAGGAGCTGCCTGACTTGGGTTCTGGGGAGCAAACCTGGGTCCCATGGAAGAGAGGTACCTGCTCTTACCTGCTGAGCCATCTCTGCATCCTCAGCAGTAAGAGTTGGTGAAGTGTATACTGTGTGTTAGCATTGGGCGGAGTCATTTACAGCGGTTCTCTCCTTTGGATGTGGTGAGAACTTTGAGGGGAAGGTAGAACTCAACTTATTGATGAGGAAGCTAAAGTTGGACAGGTTAAAGAGGTATGTCATCCTTTGAACTGGTCCTTGCTCTTAACTGCTTTGTTTTGTCACATATCCTGACCCAATGACTTGACCTTTGTTAATGTTTCCGTGGGACACAAGGGCCAAAATTTCAAACTCTTAGATCTCCCAGGTATGGAATCTCTGCTGGAGACACACTTCTAAAAGTTTGACAAGGTTTCTCATGGTCTGGACAAGAAAATCAGAAGACAGGATTAATAAGCTAATGCTTTCAGTCTATAAAAGCCTATTATGATTCTCATAAGGGAAGACCAGAGGCATATATGTATATATAATTTCATATCATAAAACAATATTCTACACCTATAAAAATAATTGTATTACAGCACTAATTTTATGGTATGTTGGAAGTCACATAAAAATATAAATACTTATTACCAATAAAACTTTGGATAAGAAAAATTTGGAAGACTATATGTTACATAAATGTTTGTACGTGTGTGTGTGTGTGTGTGTGTGTGTGTGTGTGTGTGTGTGTGTGTATGAAATCTGTTTTGGAAATACTGCTCTGTGTAACATATCTTAAAACTACAGGATACATAATGCTTAACATCTTATTGGATAATTATAGACCAGCAATATTGTTGGTGTGAATAGATACCATTTCCACAGCAGTTACCAAATGACAACAAACCAAAGAATAATGATACAACAAAAACCAAAGTAATTTGTGATTAAGAAAGCAAGAACAGCTACAGTTGAAAGAGCACTTCTAACCAACCAAGAGGCAATGGTAATATGTTGACAAAGGGACCCTTCCAGAATCACGCAGGAATTACAGCTGCACGCACGAGTTTGTGTAGAAAATGGCAACATTTGCCAGGCATTGTGTGGGAGCCAGGGTTGTTGGCAGAGCAATGAATTAATGTCCTCAATAAACTCGCAATGTGCTAACGTGAATTTATGAAGACTGAAATGTAGTGATCTCTAATTGCCCACTTTATAGTCCTTGGTCTACAGATTAAATTGGGTCAGTTTCCTTTGGTTGTGTCGGTGGCTGAACCATGGGCATTTAGTTTGATAATATTCTAGATGTCTGTTGAATCAGATTGCAAACATTTCTCCTGACTTGGGCCCTAAGTTCAATGTAAATCTGACAAATACTTGCCCAACTGAAGACCAAAGCCTGGGGTTTTTGCTCCTTATACATTTTCAGAATGGTCTTTGTGGGTCTATGGGTTGACTCCAGGGATGCATTTGCTTTGCTAGATGTCTTGTGGATAGAAGGGTAACTTGTGTTGAGAACTTGTTTGGTTTGACCTGACTCTGGCTGAGTACCACCCTTCTGAAGACTCAGAGGTTGCCACTGCTGTTGGCTGTGAACCAGCAGGATGATGTGATGAATCTCTGTGGTAGATACAATGCCAAGAGCCAGGTGGGGAGGATGCTTCTGGATCCTTGAGTGGGAGAAGCCGACTAAAGGCCTTTTTGTGGCTTTGCCCCATGGCCCCTGTCTGGACTACCATCTGGGTCATTTCCTGACTCATCCTTCCTTCCTTCCCTCCCTCCTTCCTTCCTTCTTTCCTTCCTTCCTTCCTTCCTTCCTTCCTTCCTTCCTTCCTTCCTTCCTTCCTTCCTTCCTTCCTTCTTTCCTTTCTCTCTCTCCCTCTCTCTCTCTCTTCATTTACCTCCCAGTCTTGCCTGGCCTCCTCTGCCTCTGGACTACCATCTGGGTAATTTCCTAACTCATCTTTTATCTATCTATCTATCTATCTATCTATCTATCTATCTATCTATCTATCTATCATCTATCTACCTCCCTCCCTCCCTTCCTCCCTCCCAGTCTTGTCCGACCTCCTCACTGCCTCCAATAATGAAAAACAAGCGAGTGACTTGGGACCTGTTCCAATGAGCATTGAACTTTTCCAACTAGAAGCACTTAAAAACATGTTCAAGGTTGATGGTTGCTGGTTTCAAAATATCTCAGAGGTACTCACTCTTCTTGCATGCATTTCCAGCATTTTATATCCCAGTTTTAGATTAAACTGTTTTCTCCAGTGAAGATGCAGTGATTTTCTAATCTCCTGGTACCTCAGAATGCGATCTTGTTTAGAAACAGGCTCTTTACAGAGGTCGTCAAGTAAAATGAAGACAGGAGGGTGGGTTCTAATGTATGATAATGGATGTCCATATTTAACCTATGAGTCTGAGTACAGCTCAGGCTACCAGAAGCTTCAAGAAAGACACAAAACAGATGTTCTCTTAGTTTTCAGAATTCAGTAGAATTTTATTGTTTAACCCAACTGGTTTGTCATGTCATTTTGCTGCTGACTGTATTAATTTCTTAAGATTTAATTCAGTGTTACAAGTCTTTACAAACAAGGCATGATGCAGAGTGAAAGGTATAGAACTCTTGTTTAATACACTTCCCCCTTCTCAACCTTTCTCCTCGCTTCCCTGTTGGAACCTACCTCCTCCGGTTCCGCCCTCTCTTTAGTATGTATGCACAATGAAGCCCTTTCTGGCATACTTATTCCACATGATAGTCCATTCTTCAGATCTTTCTAGAAAAACGACAAGCAAAAAATGTTCTTATTTCCCTTTGATTTCTTTCCTTTCGCCTCCTCTTGAAGAAACTCCAAGTAGTCTTCTGCCTTCGACACTTCACCAACACAAATCTTGAGAGAGCACACAATGGTCATAAGAGTAAGGTCCTCGGAGCTTTTCGAGCCTCCGCTAGCTGGGTGCGAATACTTATATCCTCATTTAAATAGTTTCTCCATTTGCCCCCAAGATGCCGCTATCACCGATTCACCTCCCATTCCAACAGACACCCCTCCATTTCTTTGCAAAGATTACTCCTTCAATTTTTGCTCTAAGACTCAGACCTCGCTTCCTTCCCCTCTTTCCTCTTCACTTCTGTTTCCTTGGACAGAGTCTCACATAGCCCAGGCTAGTCCCAAACTTAGTTGAGGATAACCTTAAACTCTTGACCCTCCTGCTTCCACCTCCCAGGTTGTAGAATTACTGATGGAAATGCACTATCACACCTGGGGGAGAGTTACCCTCACAGTTCCAAGTTTCTAAATGATGATCATCACCATACGCAGTTTTCAGTTTTCATCTCTCTGATGCCAGGTGAGGCACCCACCTGACACCTCCCTGTCCGCGTCTCATTGGTCCTCACCTTAAATGCAGCCATACTCCACTACGTGTCTCAGTTCTTACCAGCACTTTCTTTGTCTTCTAGCCAGGCTGTGGTCACAGTATGTGGGAAGACCACCTATCGATGGATCAGATCCAGCTCGAAACTCACATCTAATTTCTTATGTAATCTTTCTGGAGGGAAGGATATTGACTCACCCTTCAGAAAGTCTATAAAAAGCAAGAAATTCTCCCACCTGCATGACTCACGCTTTGGCCCACACCGCCATGGTCTCACACCTGGTTTGTGCAGTAGCCTCCTAATTGGTTCCCATGATTCTGCCCTCGACAGAATCTTCGCAGCTGTGATGTTCGACTGATTAAAAAATAATAGCTTTATTCACATGCTACGCAGTCTACTCATTTTAACTGCAAAGTTGTATGGCTTTCAATACATATATAAAGCTGTACAACTACCACTCCACTAAACTTTCGAACATTGCCCCCCACTTTCCTTTGATAGAGATCCTATATCAATGATTAGTTACTTCTTGTTTCTTTCAAATATTCCCTTACTTCTTGGTCCCAGGCAATTCTAAAGGTGTTTCCTGTTTCTACAGACTAACTTGTCTTGGAGCCTCAATATGGAAGAATCACACTCTATTTTTTCATCTGTCCCTGACTTCTTTAATTTATCACAATGTTTTGAAGGTTCATTCTGATTCCAGCATGCATCAGTGTTCCATTGTTTTAAATTGTCCAAAGCTGTTTTACAGTATGGTTATATTACTTTATGTCCGTCGGTTGATGGACGTTTGAGTCATTTCCATTTTAGGGTCAATTATGAAGAATCTGTCCATGAGTGTTTGTGGATAAGCTTTTACACAAACGTGTGTTTTCATTTCTCCTGGGTATAGAGCAAGCAGTGGAATCGATGAGTCATTCAGCAACTCTGTTTAACATTTTGCGGAACTGACTGACGTTTTCCAATGTGATTGCACCATTTTACATTCCCACCAGCAGCGCAGAAGATGGCTAATTTTTCTCCATCCTTGATACAATCTGACGGCTTTGCTTACAGCGGTCCTAGTGGATGCGAGCCAACGACCACTGGGTAGACTGAATCCACCATCCCCACTTTCCTTTGCTCCTGATGGCTGTCACTCACAGGAAAACCCACAGTCCACACACCAGCTGTTCAGGCCCCGTGTGACTCACCTCCCACTCTCCCACGCCAGCACTCTTGCCTCATTTCCCGCCACATCCCCTGTGATTTAATCTACTCTGCTGGAGCTTGACTCTGTAGTTATTGGTCTTTCTAGGATGTGTTTCTTCCAGATGTTCTAGGAGGTGGCTCCTTCCCCACCTTTGGGCCTTACTTATCAGCTTTTCATTGGAATTCTGCTCACCCTATTACCCAGCCCTTCCTATTGCCATTTCCTCTTGGTTCTCAACACCGTCTGAATACTTGAATTTTAATTTCATGTTTTCATGCTCTCCTCCTCATGAAACACATCATCTCTCTCTCTTCCTCTCCCCTGCCCTCCCTCACTCTCTTCTTTCCTTCCTCTCCCTCTGCCCTTCCCCATTCTCTCCTTTCATCCTCCCTCCCTCTTTCTCACTCACACTCTCATAGTGGGGGTTAAACCTAAGGCTTCCCATCTGCTAGAAAATGAATTGCTCTACCCTTGAGCTTCAGCTCTCCATTCATTCATTCATTCTTCATTTATTTTTTTATTTGTTTATTCATCACTCATTCATTCGTTTGTTTATTTAAACATTGTCTCATCAAAATGCTCAGGCTGCTTTGAACTTGTCTTATCTTCTTATCCTCTTTTTTTTTTGTTTGTTTTTTGTTTTTTGTTTTTCGAGACAGGGTTTCTCTGTGTAGCTTTGCGCCTTTCCTGGAACTCACTTAGTAGCCCAGGCTGGCCTCGAACTCACAGAGATCCGCCTGGCTCTGCCTCCCGAGTGCTGGGATTAAAGGCGTGCGCCGCCACTGCCCAGCTTCTTCTTATCCTCTTGCTTTAGCCTTCTAGAGTACTGAGATTTCAAATGGAGTCTTCTAGGCCCAGCTTCCCCCTCTCACCTTTTACTCTCCATTTACTCAGAATAGTACATACAACACTCAAGGAGCTCAAAAAAAAAAAAAAAAAAAAAAAAACTGAAAAAAAAAGCCAACTGAGAGAACTATGGGCAACTTTTCTTTAACCCCAAAGAAGTCTGTATCTTGTCCTTCTGCCTCATGCGACAGCCAGAAAATGAAAGCATTATAGACCAGAAAGACCTTTTAAGAGGTTGGTAATACAATCCACATGTATCTTACGTACATATAATACATACATATATATATATATATAATATATCCGGAAGTAGCTCATGTCTTCTTCTGATCATGTCTAAAGTGTTTAGAATGTAGTGAGTGGGTAGCCATTCCAGCTTTGACCTTGAAGCACTGCCCCTAGTGAGGCCACAGGTAACTGCTAGACCTGCCTATGACCTGCCCCTGGGGTGTGGCCAAGACGGGACCCCTTAAGACCCAAGATGCGTATGTGCCCACTCTCTTGGCTCCTCGTGATCCTGAACGCTGGATGGCAGACCAAGTCAAAGTTCTCCAGAGAACCACGCTGGACTGCACCTCACCGTGCCTCCCGGGTCCTGTAACTGACTGCTTTACTGGCTGTAAGTTACCCCAAAATAAACATCTTTTAACTACCAGAAAAACTACGTGGAATTGCCTCATTAATTGCCACTTTATTAAAGCCTTAACAAAAACTTATATAATTTAAATGTAGTAGATGTATGTATATATGCATATAATATACATGTGTGTACATATATGTCATTTATTGGGTTTTTTTTGTCCTAAATATTTTTAGTTATTTAAGAATGAGGGGAAATTGGGAACAGTAATGACATTAACATATTTGACCCGAGGAAAGTGCTGGAAATTTGACTCCTTTTATTCTTTTGGACCCTTCGAAAATTATAGGTATTGTAAATATAATTACTAAAATGATGGGTATATATGTGTGTATGCCTGTTGCTAATTTGCTGTGATATTCTGAATATACCACATAACCATCCTGATATAATTTCCCTATTTAATAACAAGGGATTTGAACTACGTAATCTTTTACACCCTCCTAGCCACAGCATTACAGATTCTGTCATATTTTCCACCTAATACAATATTAATGCTGGTTTAATTTTTAGAACATGGGGTCCTGGGAATTGGCAGGCATCAGCAAAAAAAAAAAAAAAAAAAAGGATAAATAAATAAATAAATCTCCCAATGTAATCTGAACATAGTGGTGCTTAATGTATTTTTGTATCTGGGCTTGGAGTGATCATGCTTTGAGTTGGCAATATGGGGAATTCAATTATTATTTCTGACAGTGGTTGGGCCTATTGAAGGGTGCACTGTATCTGCCAGTCTGACTGACCAGTCAGGGAACAAGGATGGAATTAAGAATTTCAAAGTAGTTGAAGGGCTTTAATAGATGTATCCTAATGAGGACTCTCGATTCTTTTAGGGACCATAGAGTATGTCTTATAAAACTTTCATTATGCAGAATGAGCTACTTCAAGCCAGGGGAGATGGGAGGTGGTATGTGAAGAAGGAGAAGATGAGAGCTTTGGGCTTGGCAGGGGATCCAGTGGGCTGAGCAAGAAGTGGATGCTCTTGCTCATGATAGATCAGCTGGTTTCTTATTCCTCTGTCTGTTGGGAGGGGAAGAATCAGACTGTGTGGGTTTGGCAATATGGGGATGATGAGCATTTGTGAACCTTGAAGAATTAAAAAACTTTTGTTCTTATAAAACAAAACACTTATTAATAGCTTGTGAGGACCAGAGTCAATTTGAACCTCCGTGGTAACATGTTCCAAAGCTGGCTCTTTCTGTGACAACTTCATCTGTGATTGACTTGTTTTGAGGCTACCTCAGCTTAGAGATTCTTTAGTGGGGTCAGCTTCCAGGTGGTTATGGCTGGAACTTCAGCTACGGGTGGGACTTCTGGCCACAGCCTACCTAGAAGAAGAGAAGCTGGAGGACATTGGAGAACATGACAGCATGATCTGGAACTTCTCCTGGCCATCTGAGTGTTCTCATGGTCTTCTGATTCTGTGCAATCCTAGGCTCTCTCTAAGCTAGAGTCCCTGGGGATGTCTTGGCTTGTGAATCTCTCTTCGTGTCTCTGAGCATGTGGATTCAAGAAGGAAACCTTGAGCTCAGAGGTGGTCTGTAGTCTTCATGCTGAGCATTGGAGTTGATTAATTAGCAGTGATTTCCTGGAGCAGTTTGCAGAGAAGGATTTCTTATCTGGGTTCAGCAGAAAAGAATACCTTCTTGGATTAGCAATGTCATACCTTATAAGAGAAGGGTAAGCAAGTATGCACAAGCTATGTGTTCACAATATCAGATCTAGCTCATCCCTCCTATCCTTAGGGAGCAAGTTGAGGCCAGAAGAGGGGAAATGACCTGCCTGAGGTCACACAGCTAATTAGACAGGTGGCCACAAACCCAGGTTTCCTTCCATGGATGCCAAGCTACCTTGAAGCATGTTGTTTGGGAGTTACTGTGATAAAGACTTCTGTTTCTTAAGGTCAGCCACACAGTGGGGAGGAAAACACGAAGCTGAGAAGACTGGGCATGTGACAATAGTTGAGCAGCATGCTTTGAGAAGTACTCTCAACTCTGCTTTTGTTCTTGGCTCGCCTTGCCTTAAATAGCACAGGTTGGCTTACATCATCTGTGAAAGCCGCAGGTTGGTGGAGGCTGCAGACACCACTCTTTGAGCAACTAACTGTTCTAAAAAAGTATAGGCAGACTTTTCTGTCCCACCAGCCCGCTCCCAAATAACCACAGAGAGACTTAATATTAATTATAAATGTTCTGCTGATAGCTTAGGCTTGTTTTTAGCTAGCTCTTATAGCTTAACCCACTTCTATTAATCTATGTGTCACCCCTAGGCTCCTTTACCTCATCTACGTACTTCCCATGCTGCTTCTTCAGTATCTTATGGCATCTCCTCAGACTCTGACCTTCTTCCCAGCATTCTCTCTTCTCTAAAAAACTCTGCCTAGTTATTAGCCAATCAGCGTTTTATTAACCATGAGAGCAACACATCTTCACAATGTACAGAAGGATTATTCCACAGCAAAGAAAGTTCATTATTTTATAGAGACACAGGAAGTATATATGCTTCTTTCAAATAGTTTAGCCTTGAAATTTATGATATGTTGCCTTTGTGTTTTGGAATTCAGTATCAGATTTCTGCTAAAGCCATGGTTGCTGACTTAGGTCTTTGTGGATTATAATTTTATCATATGGGTTTGTGTCCCATATGCTCTGTCATGGATGCTGATCCCCAATTTATGCCCTCAGGTTCTCAGAGTGTGAGCTGTTCTTTAGGACTGTGTTTGGTAGAAGGAGTTGTCTAGGTCATGGTGTCTTCTCCAGGGGTGGACTGCCTTTGGGAACTGGTAGATGTCCATACTGAGGCTCTATAGCAACTCCAAAGGGCCACCCCGCCTCCAGCTTTCACCATGGGATCATCAAAGGCTTCACTTAGACTTTTTTCCGTGTTCTACCCTGTTGGTTTTGTTTTTCCTTTCTAGGAAAGTATTATTTCACAGCATTTACCCTAGTAAACATCCCACATGCATGTCACCCTCACAGACATTCCCAGAAATGTTATCCTAGTCTGGTTAACACATAAAACAAGCCATTACAAATATACCTGTTATCAGATTGGCACTCATACACACCCTAGTCACAATCTCTAAATAAAGATAACAGCATTGTAATTTTGCTAGTATGACATGACTAGCCTGTGCACCCACAAGCCTTCTCCTGAAGAGCAGATAAAAATTTTAAGCAGTATTAACTTCCCTCTTGGTAGTCTGTAATTTAGAAACCATGATGTACAATTAACAATTTAAACACTGGTAGAGAATCAATATATTTTATATTTAATGATAGAGAATAAGAAAGAAAAGAAAAGAAACCCATGCATTTAGTGTGTGTGTGTGTGTGTGTGTGTGTGTGTGTGTATGTATACATTCATAAAAAATAAGGAAATACTTATGTGTGAGAATTATGCCTTTGCTTCTATGACTGGTCA
This sequence comes from Peromyscus eremicus, assembly GCF_949786415.1. NCBI lineage: Eukaryota > Metazoa > Chordata > Mammalia > Rodentia > Cricetidae > Peromyscus > Peromyscus eremicus. The sequence goes on along the minus strand of NC_081432.1, from coordinate 18,047,900 downwards.
TAGCTGGTGTCTGTTATGGCTTTTTGCTGTTGCACATTCTGGATCGAATTTGACTTCATTATGCTGGTCATGGTTCTTTATGTAAATTGACTCCAGGTTGGTCTAGACTGGGCTCTTGTAGTGTTTCCTTGACCTTAGAGTCACAGGACAAGGTAATAGTAGGGAGCTCAAAGCATGTCTAATATTACAGATATGATATTCCTTCCCTTCACTGTGGACTACTCATTCAATTTCCCCTTGAAAGGTAGAGTCAATGAGCATGCGTCATAACTCATAATTCTGTTTATCTGTTCTGAGATGCAGGAGCCAAAACTGTGTGGCTGGCAACCTAAACATTGGTTCAGTGGGATCACGCTGTGTCTATTGGTGGAGTCACTCCTGTATGTAATATCTTCAGTTTTGCTTGTGTGTCACTGGGGACAGTGTCGAGGAGCACAATCTTAGTCCAACCCCTTACTTCCTGACTATGGGAGGAACAGCACCATATATTAGATACTGACTCAGAAAATACAAAGCCTTCTGCAGAGTTTTGCCTAAGTCCCTCAAGGCACTGTGACCTGGCTGGCCCTGCAATTGGGTCCTCCAAGGGCTATGACACTTGTTCTGTCAAGCCATCATCAGGATGTTGGACAACATGATAAGACCAATGGTCTCCATAAGCATGGGCCACTGCCACTCTTTTTAGCTGTGAAATACATTTCTGGGTCATACGTGATTCTTTGTGGAAGATCATGATGGAGGACCAGGATGTTTATGAGTTCACGGATAGTAATTTGAGCAGAAATTCATTCAGAGACATAAACCTATATTCAGAATTTCTATTTCATGGCTTTCCTTGGTGCAAGTGACCCAGTGCAATCAAACTGCTACTCAAAAGCTGACTAATAGCACTGGGGATGGTGCCATAGTAGGGGTTCAATGTCGGTCTGTACAGTTGATAATCATTGATGGCCATCTCCAGGCTGAGCCTAAGAGTAGTGCCCATCCTTGTTACCATGATTTTCTTGTTGAAGAACCTAGTGATTGATGATAGGAATAAGTTTAGAAAGAGGCTGGCAACTATCATATCTACTGAATTATTTAAGTCTTTGTTTGGATCTGCTCTCTGTGAGTATTCATATGAAGCACAAACATACTCACACTCTTTTTGATCACTCAGAGTGATCCATCCACATATCTCCCCACAATACCTTTGTGGTCAATACCTTTTAGATCATGCCCCTATCAGTGATAGTCAAGTCAAACCATTAGCCACAGCTCATGAGTTGGTTTACAGCTACATGTCTAGATGTTTCCTTCCACGTGAAGCACACGGTCCAGTGCTTTGACCACTAGGAATATTTTCCTTCACCATTGTCCTTCAGGGATGTTCCAGAGAGGAGCAGTGACCAAGCTATCCCTTTGGGTTCTGCCTTCATAACATGTAGGAAATCTACAAGGCAGGACCTGTGGTCTCTTTCTCCTCCAGACAATTATAGGGAAATTCCAAAGAGTGCAGAGGTGCACAGTAGCAGAGAGAAAGCAACACAGTAGCTGTGGGGACCATGGGACCTTGGGCCACTTCTTCCTGTGACTTACCTGTGCCTTTGTGCCTGTTGGAGCCTTATACATGGCTAGATCACTTCTATGTTATAATGGGGTATTGCTGAGTGTGCATAACTTTTAGGTTTGGGAGATGCAAGGTTGATGATCTTATCGTGCTACTGCTTAAATCCACAGGCTGACCTCTACTGAACGGAATGGGTCACAGTCATCAGCAATACATTAACAGTCTTGAGAAAGCAGTGGTGTCAGTTTCTGATGTTCTGGAAGGGCTGTCTTTGGTGGCCTCTGACATGTACAGCTGTGTGTGGTCATTGACCTAACAAGTGGATTTTTTTTTCAATCCCTGCCAGTGAGGAAAAATTAGAAACATCTTGTATTCATGAGAAGAAGACATTCTCCAGCTCGGACTCTGTTATTTTTCCTTTTCCCGTCATCCTTTAGTCTGAAGAGGCTATGTGCAGAGCACCACACTTGTCTTTTACATCAATGGTATAGTTACTGGCTCAGATAAGCAATTAAGTGGAGATTTTTGGAAAAAAAATATATGTTTCAGGAGTCAAAAGATCAACTTAAATAGACAAATTACTAAGTTGGTGATGTTTTCAGATATCAGGTTGTCAGGATCATCCTGAGACATCACCTCCAAAGAAAAAGACAAGCTATTTAATTTTCCCCACCTCTCACTGAAAATGATCAACACTGAGTCAGCTTTTTAAAAGTTCTAAAGTAGCATATTCCAAAGTTGGCCTTAGTGCCTCATTCCACGTGCTGTGTGACATGGAACACCGCCAATATTGAGTGGGTCAAGACCAAGAAAGAACTCTCTAGCAGATCTAACATACATGGCCAGAAACTCTGCCACTTGAACCATAAAGACTGGAAGATCCTGGACACTATTAGTCTGAACAGTAGAACATACTATGTGATATGCATGACATGTCTTGAGTAGGGACGTGGTAGAAACCCTTAGCGTTCTAAATTAATTCCCTATGTATTAGAGAGCAATGTACTTTCCAAAAGTGCTTTCTGACTTGTTTCTGGTCCCTGAGAAAATGGAACATCTGACTATGTACCATTAAGCATCATCAACGCCATGGCTGACCACTGTGAGATACAGGTTTTACAATTCTGATGATTGAGTAGAATTATTAATTAATAATATTCTCCCTCCTCTTCTCTCTCCTTTTTCTTCTTCTCCCTCTTCTTCGTTATTCTCTCCTTCCTCCTTCTCCATCTGACACCAGCCATAAACAGGGCCAGAATGCACAAGTAGCTAGACAAGCAAGTAGATGAGTATGCCCTGTCCTGCTCTCTACTCTGGTCCAGTCCCTTTTCCTTGGCACATACCTGTGGCCACACAGAAGGCTCCTTGTGACTGGACAACAGGGGATAAAGGCACCTAACTTGGTTCTTAGATGAGCTGGCTAAGTACAGGGTTGGAAGGAAGCTGAGAGACGACTGAGGATGTTCTTCAGCTCTGTCCAGTATGAAAAGACAGAATAAGAACATATGGAAAGAACACATGTAGACTGATGTTGTTAGTTGGGGGTAATTGGCCAGGTGTCTAGAAGGAGTGATGTTAGAAGATGCAGGACCAGCTCTAGAGAAGAAGTATGCGGATAAGGAAGTGAGTCAATGGGCATGGTCCTTAAGGTTTTATAGCCTAGATCCATGTCCCATCTACTCTCTGCTTCCTGACTATGGATGCATTGTGATCAGTCACCTCCCATTCTTATTGCCATGGTTTTCCTGCTACAATAGACTTATGTCCCATCTTAAACTGCCTGCCACAACAAACCCTCCTTTGCTTGAGTTACTTTAATAAATATTTTTGTTATGGCAACAAACAAGTAGTACGTATGTAATACATATATGTTGGGTAAAGGAATAGGACTAAGTAAGCTTAGGGGACTTGTTCAAGGCCACACAGCTAAGTACCACAGTGAGGTTAGGACTGCTGAGTGACCTAGCCTCCTGGGCTTAGCAGCCACAGGGTTTGGAGCCTTTCCCATGTGTAGATAGATGGCCATTGTTGAACTACCTCATTCCTATCCTGCAAATTAATAGAATACAGCCCCCAATATATCATAGACACACCCTATGGGTTCTGTTCTCCCAAAGAAGCCAAATTCACGTCTATTTTTTTTTTAAATGTTCATGTGTCTGAAAAGTTTGTTTCCACAAGCTCGCTGGCACTCCGTTCTCCCTCAGCAGCGTGTAGTCTACATCTCCTTTGCTTTTGGTTGCAGGAAAGGCTGTGAACTGTTTTAATAGTGCATAAGGACAGTGCCATTGGTACGGATAGGCTGTCCGAGGATGTGACTGCCATCTTGTGCATATGCAAACCAATGCACGTATTCTCCCAGATTTCTTGAAGGATCACGCTTCTACAGCATGTGGTCCTTGTCACCTTCTCACTGCTGTGAAAATTTTCCATTGCACATCTTAATCATCAAATTTGTTCCCTCTATTTAAAAAAAATGAACTAAGCCACTAAACAGTGGGATGACACCCATTTTTAGATTGATAAGAACCTCTTGTTCTCACTGCCAAAACCGACTGTTGCATTTAAAATATTCAGTTATTGTGTTCTTTTTTAAATATTTTTTTTTGCATCAGTAATCAACACCATTTTTTTTTTATTTGGCACACATGGAGTATGAACTGTAAACATTCTAGTTTCAAAGATTTGTTCATTCCATTCTACAGGGAAGGAATTTTCCTTTATCAAATGATTCTGTAAACACAAAGGATAAAAGCTTAAGAGGCATAAGTAGTATTTGTCCAAATACTCAAACTAAGTTTAGAAAATGTGTGGGTTTGATAAAAGGGAATCTGATGGGTACTCATAAAGAAGAAATTAACTTTGAAAGATCATCTATTATGTGTCAGGGCCAAATTTCACATATCATTTAACTTTGTTTCTGTTTTTTCCTGTTGTTGTTGGTTTTACTATTATTATTATTACATCATAATCATTATTATTTATTATTATTTTGAGACAAGAGTTCCAGCCTAGGCTGGTCTGAAACTAACTCAGGTCATTAGGCTTGGTGACAGGTGCCTTTACCTGGGGAGTCATCTCCCTGGCCCTCTTTCCTTTAAATTAAAATTATTTGCATGATAAATTATAAATAAAAATGCTAGGCAAATTCAATGCTGTGTGGAAGGTGGCAATCTAGATGGCTGCACACCAGTCCTTTAAGATTAGGAGACTCTGACACTGTGGAGAGAATTAGAGACTGTGGAATTAGAGACATGGATGAGATTTAAGTTCCTCCCCTTATTAAATGTATGGCATGGTATTTCTTATCTATAAATTGCAACAATTACCTTTTGGCACATTTTTTGTGGGATTTGGAGATTCATATGCTCATCTATTTATTTTTCAGGCCTGAACTACTTACTGGCCACAATATGCTAGTCATCAAGAGTCACATGCGCACATCTGAGTCTCCCCCTTCATGGATCAGCTTCTCTAACCAGAGCAGAAGGCAGACACAGAGGCAAGTAAGCAAGAATATGAGGTACTGAGAAAAACCAGGGCAGAGCTGGGGCAAAGGTAGAGTAGAACCTCTGAGCCAGGGTTTGAGATGTTTGAGATAAGCAGGTGGCCACAGAATAGTCAGAGCAGAGAAGGGAGAGAGCAAAAAGCATGATCAAATGATTTGTCAGATGCCAGGGCAGGGAGCACTAGATGGGGAGGACGGAGTCATCGGACTGTGCTTTTGCTGTGATGGGGAGAGGAATAAGCGGCATGTGGCACCCATTAGAAATGATAGCTCCAATCAGCATTCAAGGAGCTACGTACACAGTGCCTGCCATGTGCAGCATACGATACCCTGCCCCTTGGTGTTGGGGAGGTCAGGGTAGGCAGGAGAGAGGGTTTCGAGTTCTTGGGGCAATAGCCATGCAATCAATTGAGATTACCGCTATCAATTTATTAATATAATAATCTTTTTAAAAGTGAAGTAGCTCATGTAGTCCTTCTAAAACAGGAACACACAAGTGATTATTATCCCCACTTGAATCGGTGAGGAAACCGAAGTACAGGAGGGTATAGCACTATTCAAACTGTCAACTTTCAAAGAAAGCAGGGTCAGATGCGTGTGATTCTCTTGTAGTTCAAACACAGTTGGTGTGTATCGTGAACGTGACCCCAACATGGACCACACAGCCAGGAGATTGCAATGGTTCATGGGTTTAAATGTCCTCACTCATAACCTGTAGTCAAAAGGGGTTTCTATCCCGTAGAAAGAGCATGAAAATTGAATGCACACAGGAAATGGTTTTGCAGAGCCCACCATGGGGCCTATGTGCCTTGAATCTTAGGAATACTTGTAAGAGACTAAGGTTGACTTCATGAAGTCACTGTTCTGGACCCAGTTCTGAAGAGAGAAGGGAGACTGTTGTAGGAAGTAAAGATAGAGGTGTTAATTTTAGGTGAGTGGAGAGCGTCTTGGGATGTAATTGGAGTGCTACAAGCTCATGGCATGGTGGAGCTCGGAATTTGTGGGTGAGGATGGAGCAGCCGATTCTATTAACTTGTGAGGATGGGGATACCTTGGCTTTCGTTCTAAGGGTGGTGCTTTAGTCTGCTGGGGATGCTATGATAAGATGCCATTTTCTGGGGAAGCTTACACAAGCAAAATGTATTCTTACAAGCCCCAAGGGTGTCCACTGACAGATATTTTTTTCTTCTGAGGCTTCTCTCCTGGGTTTGTAGATGTCTACCTTCTTGTCTTCTCATATGGTCATTGCTCAGTAGTGTGTTGTCTGTGTGATACATTTTTTTCAGGATACTAGTCATGTTGTTCAGGGCTCATAAACCCAAATGACCCCATCTCAACTTGAATAATATCCCCAGAAGCCCATTTCTAGATCCAGTCACTTTTTGAGGCATAGGGGTTCAAGACTGGATATTATGGAGGTATAATCTGGCCTCTAGTGGAAAATGAAGCTCTGACCACTTCCATGTGAGAAGAGCCTGGGATCTGTGCACCCATAGACATCACAACTGTTAGGTGGGTAGATGCTTGAAGCCACACCCCCTGCCCAGTAAGGAAGGGGTGTTGGGGTGCTTTCATTAACCTTAATTGTCTACTTGATCCACTTGAGAAATATCTAAAGCATGTCTGGGGGCAGGGATGAATGATGGGATTTCTAGTGATGGTTAAATCTAGACCTCCTACCAGATGAATGGATTAATTTGCAGATGTGTTCCTTATATGACAGCCTTACTGGGAAGTATCCAAGGAAGGATCTTGTTGGAGGAGGTCACTGCAGACAGATCCTTAGTGTATGCCTTGCCCCACCCCTTCCTGTAGTCTGTCTTTTTTCTTTTCCCTGCCCTTCATGAAGTGACTGACTTTGTTCTCACACGCTTGATGTGTGATAGTGATGTGTGCCTAAACACACAGGGGGATGTACACATGGAAGCCACGAGCAAATTAAAGAGTTCCTCTCATGAAGTTGAGGTTCTCAGCCCCTTGGTCACAGCAAAAAATGTCCGACTAATGTAGGTGGAGAAGGGGTTGGGGATAGGCCACTGTCAACCTGAAAATATAGGTGAAGGAGTTTGATTTCCCCAGCTTCGTGGAGCTACATATGAAAGTACACAGAATTAAGAAGTAAGAGAAATCCAGATTTTCCCACCCTAGCCTCTTTCTAGGTTCCCCCAGGGATGCAACTACTTATAGCTCCTTAGTTTTCCCATCTGGTAAGTGGGAAAAATAAACGTGGGGTTTCATGGCTCCCCATGGGACACAATTACATGTTACTTTAGTGCAGAAACTTGTACAAATGCAGACTTAGTTAGTTCCCCCACCCCAACCCAAATAACGACAAAAAGCCTTTCTGTACAGGACCAACAAAATTGCATTTTCTAGGTATTAGAAAGCCACGGTTTGGGTCTGAGATATTCACTCATTTATGATCTGAGATTATTCTAGAAAGGCTTGGCAGCTTTGTCTAATTGGGTAATTGGGATGTTGCCAGATGAAATTCAACTTGTATTTTTTTTTTTTTAAAGGCTTTGAAGAACTGGTTGCCATGGTAGTATTCTGCAGACAAGATCCCTCACTGGCTGCCACAAAGCAGCAATAATGGGCTTCTGTTATTGTGAGTTTCAGGTTACCCCACCTGAATACCCTTCAGGGAGGAAGCAGGGTGTGGGAACCCTTAGGAATTAAGGAAGGCCTGCCTCAGCTGTCCAGGGGATTTGGCTTAGCCAATAGGGTGATTTATCACTGAAAGGTGGGAGGGCTCAGGCCTTGCAGAAGCCCAGCTGCTCCGAGAGGACTTTCCAGAACACTTCACTCCTAGCAGCTCGGAGTTGAGGAAGAAATCAGTGCGTGCCCACGGCGATATAAACTTGGTAGCTGCTTGAGGATGTGAATATGAGTCTTTTTATATCTGTGGGAACATAGGTGTCGGGCTGGGAGAACTGACTCTAGGAAGTAATGTGGTCCTAAAAGTTAATACTGAATGTGACAGTATTACTATTGTACATTTGAGCTGGCCTTTGTTCTAAATTGATTTTCCAGTACCCACGATCCTTCCCATCATCCTTCAGCCTCATGTACTCGAGTGTTTGTTATAAGAATATGAAACATCTCCCCCAGATTCAGTGTTTTGGCTTCATTAAAAGTTCTTCTGGTCGCTCTTCAGTCATGTCAATATTTACCTTGGACAATGCTTTGTATCCTTTTATTTATAATTCCAGAATTCTCCAAGACAAACTGATTATTCGTGACTTGCTGGCCTCAGTTACAATTTAAACATACCTCAGGTTGACTCTGAAGAGCACAGGCCTCTCAAACTACTTCCTCTGAGTCTCTTCACAGGTCTCCAGTCTGTATAGTTCTACAATGTTTTCACACCCCATGTTCTTTCTCATCCCTCATCTTCCAAGAAGGTCTTTTTCCCACTAGAATCTTCTCTTGTAAACATTTTCTTTTAAAATCCCAGGATCCCTTTTTTTTTTTCTCTCACTGAAGATGCTCCCCCCCACCCCCAGCTGAGGATCGAACCCAGGGCCTTGTGCTTGCTAGGCAAGCGCTCTACCACTGAGCTAATTCCCTGAGGATGCTTTTAACTCAGTGTGTTGTGCCCACACTCTGTGCCCTTCCACTGGTTCTCTGTGATGGTTATCTTTAATGGCCGAATTGACACCAGCTAGAGTCTCAGTGAGGGATTGTCTACACTGGGTTGGCCCATGGTCATGTTTGTGGGAAGTAGTCTTACTTGAGTTACTTGATGTGGGAAGACCGAGCCCACTGTGGGCTGCTCTATTCCCTAGGCAGCGGTACCGAACTGCGTAAGAGCAGAGAGATTGAGCTGAGCAAGCAAGGATGTGTTCATTCTCTCTCTCTGCTCTTGATTGTGGATGTGGTGTGACTAGCTGCCTTGAGTTTCTGCTCTAACTTCCCCTCAGGGATGGACTGTAACCTGAAATGATGATGTAAAATAGACCTTCTATCCTGTAATTTTTTTTTTATCCAAATATTATAATCACATCAACAGAAACAACACCGAGACACTCCCTCAGTGACAATCTCATCACTGGTTCAAAAGACAGGTGGCTCCTGTACCTGCTCCTGGAAGACAGAGCTTAACCCTCCTGGTGAGTAGGAGGCCTTAGACGCCAAACAGACATGAGACGTCAAGTGTGTCTTTCCTGAGTGGCTCATTCAGAGCCAGGCATCCTTCCTTAACCAGACAGGGTTTTATAAACTGGTATCCCAATTTCCCTTCCCTCTCCGTGCCTCAAGGTTACAAATTGTTTGGCAATCTCTACATAATTCACATACATTATTACATTTGTTGTTTACAACAGCATTGTTTGGGAGACCCAGGGGATTCAAGTGACCACTTTAAGATCAAGAGGCGAGTTCCATAAGAAGGATTTATACCCCCGAGTTATTTATAATAGTAAATGACCAGGATTTGGGCAAGTTTTTCTGTTTCTCTAAGACTTTGTACTTCTGAATTTGAGGACACTGCCTGAGCTTTTTCCTTTGTGTAAACTGCTCAGCCTCCCCTTTGGACCAATCCATCTTTAAAACATCTCTTGTTCACTTAAAAACAAAGCAAGCAAACAAACAAAATTCCAGATTCAGTTTGACTTTTTGTAAAAATTGTCTGTGGTTTCCAGAACTCTGGATGAGGACTTCTTTCTTTCTGTTCTGTAATAACCTTAAAATGACATATTAAAAAAATAGGTTTATTACAGTGTCTATCTCTAATGGTACTTTGTTATGTGTTAGGAAATTTGTTATGTCATTTTTGATTTTATCTCTTCCTACCCTGCATGTCTATGTAATATATGATACATTATGATACTAATATATATGCTATATATCACATATCATGTCGTGCATTCTTGTGTGTGTGTGTGTGTGTGTGTGTGTGTGTGTGTGTGTGTGTGTGTGTTAGGTTTCTGGCCTTGTATCCTTGGTATCTGGCTCTGGGAAGATGTACCCACTGTGTGATACTCATTACATTTCCCAGTTTAAGAACTGAAGCACTCTTTGTGGTTGTGACTGGTTTGAGTCACATTTCTATCAGTTACTAACTTCAACAGTGCTCTGACGAGCTCAACAGGGAACTACAAGTGTGACGTTGTTATGATTGGCATTACGTTGTTTCTTTATGGCTTTGCTTTCCTTTACAATTCTTCATACGTGTTGGCATCCTTGCAATTAGTCATAGGTAGTTAATCAGGAGTGGAGTAAATAAGCATGTGTTTGATTTATTTTTCACAAGTTCAATGTCATACAACAGGCTCACAGATGTGTCCCACTTTGTATCTGGGGTGATCACGTGTCTGGAACTCTTCTGTGAAGGCTGATGGGTTCCCTAGATTTTCCATCCACATATCTGTCCCCTACCTGCTCATCTCATAGGGTGAAATGTGATAGGAGAGATGTGCTGGGCTTGGGAAAGATCCCCATGATCTCATATAATTTAAAAAGTCTCCCCAACCTGTAAACTCAGACCTCAAGATGAACCTGATTGTGCTTGTGCTAAGACGTGTACAGTCAAGGCCTTCAGATTCTCATTGCAGACAGCTGTCCGTCCCAGTAGTGGACTGAGAAACCAAAAGAAGTCATATACATCTTCTATTTTTTTTGAGGTTCGTGGACCCTTGTCTGTAAGGGATGGTGACTCCATGTAGGCACATTTTTGCCCTGAACTATGAAAACCTGTCTTTCTTAGAAGTCCATACAAAGGGCCAATGAATCTCCCAATTGTGGTTGCTTATCAGTCTATAAAGACCAGCATTTTATGTACCTCCATTGATTTATTTATATGGGGAGACTGAAGTTTCATTCATAGAGATTCTGCTCTGCTTTTGCCAAAATATATTTTTGGGAGGTTTCTGAGTGCATTTCTGCACAGGAGACAACACATTCCCACTCAGTGTTGTATTTGGGAGTTAAGTTCCCACACAAAACTACAGTTTCAGAATACCATAGATGGCCTTCACTGTCACCAAATCTAAGACACAAAGTTCAAAAATCTTAAGAGAATGTGATTAGTATCTAGTTACTATTAATTTACAAAAGTATAAATTGACAAGTTTAAATGCAAATATGTATCCCATACTCATTGCTTCCTAGTGCCTCAGTCATACATGGAGAATCTACATATCACACAATAGATAGGGCTATTACCATGTTAACAAAAAGAGCAATGTGCTGGGTATAAAAGACATTTTTTTTTCAGAATTAAATTCCATTTGCCTTTGACAGTGAAGGTTTTTAGAATGGTTTTGATCTTGTGAAGCTGCCCCTAAATGAGTTTCTGTATCAGTTCTTTTCCTGTTGCTGTGATAAAACATTTGACAGCAGCACTTAAGGGAAACAGTTTATTTTTGGGTCTAGGGTGGAAGGTAGAGTCTATCATGGTGGGGTCGTCATGGTGACAAAAGCTTGATGCAAATGGTCCCAATGCATCTAAGATCAGGAAGTAGAGAGAGATGAAGGCCACTGCTGAGCTTGCTTTCCTCCTTTATATTCAGTCTGGGATGTTAGCCCAGGGAATCATGGGTCTTTCAACCTCAGGTCATCTAGATACTCTTCTACAGTCATGCCTAGAGGTTCATCTCCTAGGTGACACTGCATCTTGTAAAATAGACCATCAATATTAACCATCACACATTTGCTTTTCCATCCCTCTGTGTTGTGTGCTTATGTGTTACACAACCAACCACACAGGAAAATACTTGTCTGTGATGATGCTCATCATGGTGATTGTGACATCCCTACTCCTGACACTTCATCAAGACATACAGAAGTGACAGGCAAATTGTTGTTACCACCTAGAAAGATTTAGTTAATGAAGACGTGAAACTACCTATGAAGTGACGCCCTACTTTTTCTGTAAATGATATTTCCAATTAGTAGATAAAATCTGGGCTGTGAATGCAGCTCAGTATCAAGTACCTGGCTAGAGCATCTGAGGCCGGAGATTTGATGTTGGGCACTGGGAGGAGACACGGAAGCAATCTACTCACCCCTCACTGGGCTGAAGTAGGCTAACTCTCACATGAGGCATTAAGTAAAGCTATCATTCTCTCTTGTCACGGTTGAGGTCTGATGTTCTGTTCTCATGATGTGCTAATCATAAAACTTGAATTTAGTGGCCTGGCCTGGGCAGATAGAAAACCCAGAACTCCTTAACCAAGCCCGATAGAGAGTTCTACCTGAGAGTTCGGAACACAGGGGAAGCTAATAATGAGACAGCTTATTTTCTTTAGTCAGAATTTGTTTTGCACATCAATCCCTAGGGAAGTACCCATACACGATGGTTGTATGGGCCACCACCAGGCCACCATCATTGTTGTTCATCAGCACCTTGCACTGACTCCTACCACATCTGAAAATAGACAGTTTTCTGTCTAGCTTCCAGCTAACCTGAAAATTCAATTATCTAGCATCCTCCCGACACTATAGTCCATTGATGTCCAACTATGCACGTGCTGGGAAGGAACAACCTGGATGAAACTAATATGTTGAGAGTCGCATTTTGCATGGAAATGGAAATGGAAATAGGAATGTCCCTTTTTGCTTGCCTGTTTTGATAGCACTTGCCTGATAGGGAAGTTGGGGGAGATGAAAGGGGACATTTAAGTTTATTATCAGTGAGAAGTCCCCCAGCCTCCATTGCTCCATTCATAAACGTGCTCCCTGAAATTAGGGACTTGCCTTGACTTTTTGTGGCTACTTTCTGTCTTGTTTCTCAAACGATCTTCAGGTAGTTAAAGGTTAGAGCCACTGAGACTATGGTTGACTTTGGCATCCAAGGGTTTCTCTTAACTCAGTTGCCGAGTTAATGAGCACAGCAAACAGACGGATGTGCTGAGAGCCCCAGTCTGCTCGGCCACAACCTTAACAGTGTACCTGGAGGTGGGTGAGCCTTGCCCAGGGCTGTGGCAGGGTCAGAGAAAGACCCTTTGTTACACCGGCTTCCTTCCACTGTTGTCCTCAAAACCTCAGGTGAGGCAGGCCGCTACTCTCTGCCATTTTATGTTACCACTTGGACATGCATCTTCTATGCCAATATTTTACATTCTCGACACTTAAAGCATCACACACACTACTGTTGCTGAGTCTCTGGGGGCTAGTAGTCCTTAGAAAACAAGTAAATAAACAAGCAAACAACAATAGAACAACAAGACCCCACAGCTTGTTTCGGTCTCCTGATGAAATTACAACTAGAAAAAGAGCAAACCAGATCAAAGAAGACAAGATGCACTGAGGGGCAAATGTCACAGGAGTGTTGATCAAACCCTTGTGAGACTGAACAGCTATAGCATACCTCTTCCAAGACTTGTGTGGTGTTGTCTTTGCCGTTTTTTTTCTCCTTCTTGAGTGACATTACCTTCTGCCTGTCTTACCTTTCTCTAGGAACACGTTCCCTTATGTTTTAGGTCTTGAGGGATACATATAATGAACAACAGATTTGTGAGTGTCTAGAAAGGCAGATATTGGTTTTTGTTTGTTTCAAATGGTCTTGAAGGGAAGAAAAAGAAGCTTCCATTTGTTTCAGAGCTACAAAAGAATAGTTCTTTTCCCAAAGGCCTCCTGCCATGCTCTGAGCCCCAGAGACGGAGATGGGATGTGTGAGCACACTCTGTCCTTCCAGCTGGGAGCTATGTCCTTGAGGTGCGGAGCGTTCACTGATAAGAGTTGTTTTGTGGATTTTAGCAGCTGTCCTTTTTAAAGTTATGGATTTATTCAACAAAGAAGAGAGACAGAGAGAGATGGAGATAGAGAGAGACACACACAAAGAAGAGAGACAGAGACAGAGACAGAGAGAGGCTTGTATGTGTGTAGTTGTTTGTATGTGTACGTGTGTGAGTGTACACATGCACGTGTGTAGAATGTTGTGGTGTCTAGCTCTCCACCTCGGTTGTGTCTTCTCAGATGTTGGGTCAGTTACTCGTCAGTTGCTGTGATAAAACACCACGACCCAAAATGACTTACAGAAGGAGGCATTTATTTGGGTTTATGGTTCCAGAGGGATAAGAACCTACCATGGCAGGAAAGCATGGGAACAAGAAGCAAGAGCAGGAAGCTGAGGAGTTATGACTTTACCACCAGCGTGAAGCAGAGAGTGACCTAGAAATCAGATGCATCTATGCAATCTAAAGTCACCCCCCCCCCCGGGGGTGGACTTCCTCCAGCAAGGCCACACCTCCTAAACCTCCCCCATCCACAGGGACCAAGTGTGTGAGAGGCATTCCTCATTCAAACCACCGTGCTATCTACTTGTTTTCTCTGGTTTGGGTCAGGTGGGTTGGCAGCCAGGTATGCCCAGGGATGTATTTGTCTCCACCTCCCCACTCTGAGTGTATACCACCACTCCCAGTGTTTTTATGTGGGCTGTGCAGACAGAATTCGGGTTATTATGCTCTGCCATGGCGCAAATGCTTTACCGACTGAACCGTCTTTCCAGCCTGCAAGAGAGGCTTTCTTAAATTGAGGTTGTTTTTCGAAGGTTTCAGGATGGGAAAGGACTTTTTAATCAAGGGGCTCCTCGAAGATGTTGAAGCCAATTTTGTCTGTAGTTTCAGAAAATGTTAGAAAGTCTTTACTTGCAGCAGAGGAGTTAGCTCTCAGCTTCCAGGCTGGGAGTCCTGGGTTTTATGGACTTGGAATGTGTGATGCTACAGGTACCTTCCAGGTCCAACATTATGTAGAATCATTGATTCTACAACTCCCTTTTCATGTGTAAGGTATCCAGTTTTGGCCTAAGATATTTCCATGTTAGGGAACTCACTACACTAGCAGTGTACATCACTTGGGATTTCTATTATTGTATGTATTAACCTCCCGCCCCCAGGCAAATACCTCTCCCACCCTATAACTTCCATGGAGCTCTTCTTCACATGATGGACATTTAATGTGTAATATTTCTAGGTATTTTTTTATTACATTTATCATTTATGCGTGTGTACATATCTTGAAGCATACACATGTCATGCCACAGGGTGTGAATGGAGGTCAGACTACAGCATGCATGAGTTATTTCTTTCCACCATATGGGTTCTGGATCATCAGGCCCAGTGGCTTTTTTTGCCTGCTCATATGTTTTCCTCTCTGGGACTTCTTATCCTTAGGTGTTCAGTGCTATGCAGGCTCCACCATCTTGACATCTGTCTGTACAAGATGTACAAGATGCTACTGGTATGTGAGGGCATCTGTATGTTAGAAGGCACCATGATGATCTGACAGTGCTCAGGTCCAGGCTCCGGGTGAGATGGTATCTTAGATGTTGTAACCAGGGCAGAGCAGACAAGGGCTAAGGAAATACTTTCTAGAACTTTCTCACGTTCATAGTTATTGGAGAAAATCCTCTCTATGAATACCAAAGTGATCCAAAGTCTGCGGCAATGTCTACGACTTCATAGTTTTACTTAGATATCCAAAGGCTCTTAGGAAGTTGGATTTCCAAAATCCAAGCCATGGTCTCTGATCTGATGCCATAGCCATGTCTTTGTTATTTTGAAGGTGAGATCTACCTCTTCCACCTCTGACGACATCTTTTCGTTTGCCTCCTTTTCCCAAGAGGGTCTCATTTCTCCTCCTCGGCTACCCTGCTCTTCTGCCCCAGTTCCTTTTCTCAGTTCCAAACTAGACCTCAGCTCATTCAGCAGAGTATACATAATGAAGGCCTTTCCCTTAAAACAGTAGAAATCCGCATCTCTCCATAGGTCACGTCTAGGAGGGCTTGCTACCTACCAACTGGATCTTCGACAATATGAATCTTCTTGTTCCTAAAACATATACACAGCTGGGAAAACGTTCACACAGCAGAGAGAAAACGGAAGATGGAGTTATCTGTTTCCTAAAGGGCTCAAAGTTGAAAGGGCCAGGAGAGGAACATGTTCTCAAACTGAGCAGTATCTACATATGGTTAAAAGGAAAAAATGCTCCTGGGCCACAGGCCATGGTTGCACTAGGGGACTGAGGCAGAAGTTCTGATTGAGAACTTTGATTTCCCACAGACTGTTGGAGTCTTAAGTGAAATTTGGAAAGGGGCCCTGACATCAAAGGCTGTTCCTTTTGGCTAATCGATTGAATATGTTGTGCCCATCCTCCCTTGAGTCTTTCCCCCCTCCCAACTCGAACATATGTCAGATTCTTTCATTGCCAGTAATTTGGAAGCTTGGGACAATAAACGTCCTTTTTGTTTTTTTTCCAAGTACCAGGAAGGGTGGTCCTGGGGAATGTTAGTGTAGCAGAGAACAGCAATGATTTACTCTTCTCTGAAAAAATATACAAAGCCGAATCAGTCCTTCCCTATCTAAATATTATCTCCATAATTTGAAAATAACTGACAGAAAGGAACAGGCCCCACCTCATGCCTCTGCTCACAGTCATATCTGCAGCAGCTGCCTGGGCCTCTCGGAGTGGATTTTGTTCCGTTCTGCAGGGCTGATTTGAAACCCAGGCAGAAAATGAAAGTGAGCAAATTTACCCCTGGCATTCAAAGAAATGCTTTTGGTCAAAGTGTTTCTGACCATGACTCATTTTCAAAAGAAGCATTGAATTCACTTTGTCATCTCTGCCTGGATCGGGCTCAATCGGCCCTTTTATGATTTTTAAAATATCCTATATAGCTAGGACGGCATTTATTAGGCTCTGGCTATTCAATATTGCATTTCAATGTATAAAAGTCAGTGTTCAATTGAATATTGAGTTTTCTAAGGAAATAAACCTACAGAAAAGAAATTTGCAAGAATCTAAAATAAATGAGTTTGAGGGAGATCAAACTGCCCCTTTGGCTGTTTCAGAGATCAAACGATCTCTCCTTTACAGAAATCAGGCGCGGTTTGAATAGCTTCTCTCCTCCATTGCAAAGCCCCATTTTTTGTCCCTGTCATTGATAGCTTGAGATCTCACCATAATGGTATGAAAGGCCATGGAGTAGAGAGAAGTTGGTTTCATTCTCCAGGACTTTTGCACCTGAAATAACAAGCGTTTTAATTAATTTAGTCTGAATCTCAGCAGAAGGAGTGCTAATAATATGTCCTGGGCTCCTTCAGGAAGGAATCAGGATGGTCATGTAGGACTCCAGAGGATCTCTTGGGAATTATTTTTCAAAGGCTCCACCCACAAGGGAGGTTAGATTGTAAGTAAGAACACTGTCTTTGGTCACACCTCCCAGAACCCTGGGAAGGAAGTTACCCAGCCTTACCCCATTGCATTGGGTAGCAATGGAGACAGCAGTAGGTACCTCCTGGGCTTAGTTCCTTCCAACTTGGGTCACTGTTTACTCCTAACATCACCTGTTTCTTCAACTGAGTGAGGAAATAGGAAACCAATGTTACACATCAGTGTCTTCTAGGGAAACAAGAACAAAATGTCTAGGGAAACAAGAACAAAATGTTAAGTGAATGGAGCCCATAAAATCCAGCACATTGTTAGGGATGAGGAAATAGCAATTCCTCCTCTTCCATTGTCCTGTGATCTCTCAGGAGTTGAGATGAGTTGATGTGTAGATAGGCCTTGCCAATCATCATTCTATATCTGATTACTTTCTCCCCCCTGATTTTTCATCTCCAAGGGCGTCAGGTAAACACTTTCACTTTCTGCCTGCTGAAGCTGTTCTCTTTTGGGGGAAGATTGTCGTGGTTCTGGAGAAGCCCTGCTTACAGGTTAGGGAGCTGGAGTTAGCTGCCGAGCCTTACACATTAGGATGGTTCTCTCCCGCCTTAAAGATCAGCAATGTGGCTACCATTATGAACCGCGAACAACTTCCTTAGGGTTGGAAAACCCAAACTGTTGTCTTCCCATCTGAGAAGAAAGTCTCCATCAACATCAGAGGCCATTCTCGCCCGAATACCCACCATTGCAATCTGTCTGCTTGGAATCGGGCATTAGGAAGAAGTTCTTTGTAGCTACTTGTCACTTATGAAGTAGTTTAACAACCCATTATATCTGAGAAGATGGTGGCCCAGATATCAGGGCATCTGGTGGCTTAAGTGGAAGGAAGGATTTTGGCGAGTTTCATTTAGAATTTACCCAGGCTGTCTTTAGCAAAAGAAGCTTTCAAAAGTCTAGCCTGGAAAGGCTAGAACAGTGGGCTACAGGCAGACATTCCAGGAAGAACCCCTCAGACTTGGCTGGCTGACAGAAGTCATGCCTCTGCCATTATTAAGCTAGAGAACAAGAGGTCATCTTTAAACTGGTACTCTTGAACACTGTCCTAACCTGCAATGGTAAAACTCAGGCAGATGCAGGTAAGCAGGTGCCTTTTGCTCCTGTGATGGGCTCTTAACCCTGGGCCCTCTCTGTGGTTAGCTCCTTCATCCCCACGCTGTGCTGGGAAGGAGGAGGAGAGGAATGCTGCTGTGGAACCTAAGCTGCAGGGAATTCTGGGAAATGAGGCCATTTGTGTGTGTGTGTGTGTGTGTGTGTGTGTGTGTGTGTGTGTGTGTGTGTGTGTGTTTTCCACTCTATGAGGAGCCTGGCATGGATCAGTAAGGACCACTTACAGATTCTACCACATAAGCAGGGCAGTCAGGAGAACAGGCTTGTGGGAGAAATAGACAAGAAAAGGACTGATTGAAAGCCACCTTTACCAGCTTCTCAGTGTTGCTTAAAGCAGGGTTCTTAAGGCAAAGCACTTCAGGAATTCCACACCAGATAGACACTACCGTTTCTTTTTGGGTAGTTGATCGTGAATTCTGCGTAGCCACTGGTGTAAGAACTCTCCTCTGCCTCTTGTGTCTTGGCATCGGTGCTGGATGCTTTGGATGGGCCCTGGGTACACGCACCACTCTTATCCACTAGGTGACTATTTCCTTGATGCAGAGAACCCACGGGAGCCTGAAGTTGCTGGATTTTGGTGCATCCTGGGAGCCTCTGTGTGGTTTGGAAGCTGGGAGTCAGTGACGCTCTGCCTCTACCGTCTTCGTCTTTTTAACATTCAATTCAGCAAAACACCTTAAGCTTTAATAAACACCTTCTCCTTTAATAGTGTTGACTCCAAGCTAATAAGGCAATGGGCAAATCAACTGAAGGTAAATTTCTCATTAACAATTTATTTAACTTTGTTGGAGAGAGCAATTCCAACTTCTGCTAATTGAATTTGTAGCAAAAACGGGGATCCATTTTACTCCCACCCTCAGGACCTTAATCAAACACTAGGAAAGGTAAAGTCACTCTCATTAGCCGATGAAGAGCTAAAAATCCGGGATGGGACAGAAGGTACCAGAACACTGTTAAATTCTAGAAACTTTAAGAGGATTATCAAGCTGAGACAGAGATGGGCAATCTGTGGTGTTTTGAATTTTATTTGATAATAGATGAAATCCTTGCGACATGGAGCTGAGGCTGGACACATGTCAGCCTTTGAAGACGCTGGCTGGAGTACTTGTGTGGTTTGTTTAATTCCTCCCCCCGATTCATTTAAGATCTCCCTGTGAAACCTGGAAGAGGCAGCTGGGTAGACGGGTGAGAGGCCTTTTTCAGATGGTCCAAAGCCTTGTCCTGAGCTCCAGAGGTGGCCATATTGGAGTTTGGTGAGGAAGTGCTGAACAGGACTGCCTACAGTGACAGCTGCTTGGGCAAAGGACATGTGGCATGTCTGGTGTAGAGCGGGGATTGAATTCGAAGGGATTTAATAATTCTTCCAATTTTTTTTCTGTTTTTTTCCTTCAGACTTTCCTCTCTGGAAGCCTGGTTAAATGCGTATTATTTCTTCTTAAGTGATTTTTCAGGTCGTTTATTTTGGATTTATGAGCATCAACACATTTTAGAAGGTATTAGGGAGCTGTTCTGCTGGGAGCTTGGTCTCTAAATCATTTACTCTCTCAAATAACTCCCTTTCCATGCCACTTTTATATAGGAAACAAGAATTTGAAAGCACCGACTATGTGCTAAGCATGGTTCTAGAGTCTAGAAATACCCCTGGTAAATGAGTCAGGCTTTTTACCTGCCCCCCTCTATGTTGTGGAAATGTAAAATAATTAGCTTGGTATTATCTGTATTATTATAAAGCTGTAAGGAATGGATTAGAATTTGGATTAATCCTCCTTGACCATTCTAGTCTACCTGCTGAGTTAGAGAAGAAAGGCCTGAGAATAGCTCAGGTGTGGTGTGTATATGTGTGTGTATGTGTGTGTGTGTGTGTGTGTGTGTGTGTATTTTAACCCTTCTTGTTCTCAAGTAAATCATATATGAACCATATCTTCTTAAAGCTGTCTTCCATAGAACATCTGTGTGTGTGTGTGTGTATGTGTGTGTTTGTGTGAAAAGCTTGAAATGTGCTGTCTTAATTGCTATTCTATTGCTGAGAATGCGACACACACACACACACATACTTTTTTATATAAAAGAAAAGGAAAGCAATTAATTGGCGGCTTGCTTACAGTTTAAAAGGGTTAGCTTATTATCAACATGGTAGGAAGCAGACAGGTATGGATCTAGAGCAATGGTTGAGTGTCTCACATCCTGATCCACAGGAAGCAGGCAGACGGAGAGACACTGGGTGTGGTGCAGGCTTTTGAAACCTTAAAGCCCACTCCCAGTGGCACATCTCAACAAAGCCACACCTCTTCCTACAAGGCCACACCTCCTCCTACAAGGTCACACCTCCTAATCCTTCCCGAACAATTCATCAACTAGGGACTAAACATGCAAATATATTAGCCTGTGGGGGTCATTTTCTCTCAAACCACCACAGGTTCCAAGTTTTAATTAGGAATTGAGTGGTAAATTAAACTAATTTCCCAACTAAGACAGACAAATAGAACGATATGACTTTCTGATTTATGTCTGGAAGACAGTTCACCAGTTGCCTAAGCAGATGAGTGAAATCCTACCACTGAGAGTGTTTCCTGATTCCTGCCATTTTAATTACCTTGATGATGGTGAGATCTTACTGTGGGCAGGGAAAATAAGTTGGTGAGTGCAGAGAGATGCCTGTGTGCCTTAAGGGCCTGAAAGCAAACAGAGAGATGGCCAGGGGAAGCTGCCACCTCCTACAAAGAAATCCCAGGGAGGTGGCTACAATGGGCCCATGTCTTTGCAGTGCTCTGTTTCATCACTTGCTTATATTTGCATATCATTAGAATATTAATAAGTTGTAATGGGAAAGGAGGTGCAAATACAATGAGGAGACTTGGACCCCACCTCAAGGCTGAGTCTACCTGGTCACATGACCTTGCTTACTGTGCTGGTTTCAAGTTCAACCTGTCAGGTGAGGAAGAACTGTTTACTCTTTCGCTCCCCTCAGTCCTATCTCTCCTGTTACTGTGACAACGTCATCTTAGGGAAAGAAGAGTGTATTTTGGCTCATGGCTTCAGGCAGCCGGTCACATGACAATCCACAGTCAAGAAGCAGAGCGCAGAGTTCTGGGGCTCCCCTCCCTTCCTCCCTCTTTCGCAGTCCAGGACCTGAGGGAATGGCACTACAAACTTGGAGGATGGGCTTTCCCACCACGATTAACCTAACCATCACTCACAGGGGGATGCCCAGAAGCTTGTCGCCCAGGCAACTCCAGATTCTGCTAAGTTACTAGCCAACAATAGTCATCACAGTCTCTGGATGCTGGGGCTTGATGAAGGGACAATGCGAAGGATGGAAGGGACTTCCTAATAGCTGCAGCTGCAGCTGAGCTGCTGGATTAACTATAGTTCCCTCTGAGAGGAGACAGCACCTTGGCTCCCCTCCTACACATTTTATTCCGGGCTTCCCCGAGCCATGAGTAGAGTGGATAAGTTGTTCTAAGGGGCATACCTGTAGTTCATACCACTTCAGATATGAAGCCTGTCAAGAAGTCTTCAGCTGACATTTGAGGACTCATAACACTTAGAGACATGGCTCTCACATTTAGCCCACGTTTTGATTTTGCAGCATGGTGCTGTCATCTACAAAGTTGATGCTGGAGAAATGTGCAATCAAGTCACAAATATATATATATGTTCATCACTATACTCCTCCATAGGAGCCTACATGGATTACAGACTGGATGTGCTCGCATTTGGATAAACGCACAGATACCCACTTACCTACTCACAGCATTCCCCACAGCCTCCTTTCTGAACAGCTCACCTGGACCACCTGGTTCCTGACATTTTGGCCATCCTTTTTGCTCATTTCTGGCTTAACAGGTGGTTCCAGGATTCCATTTTAAACTTTTTTGTTATCATCTCCATCGTGAGTCAAAGGATTCACTGACTGATGCTTTTTTTGCTTCCTCTCCCTGTTTCCCAGACTTGAGGATGAAGCATAGACAGAAAGCACTTCACATGTACTTAGAAGGACACTGCTTTATCTCAGTTGTCAACCTGATGAGATCTAGGGTCACCTGGGCAGAGAGAGGGGAAGGGAGAGAGAGGGCCCTGTTCATTTTTGCTTACTTAGCAAGCAAAACAACAACAAAAACCAACTTCAAACATCTCAAGCTGTAGATTAATGCATTTTCCAATGCTAGATGTTATGCACTAAGATTCTGTACAAGGGGAATTGGAGAAGGAACATTTGCATCAAACCACTTCAGTGGATTAAATCTGCAGCTCAGCACATTAACCTAAAAGTGGTCCAGACACTTTGAGGGCCTGGTCTCCTTCTGTACGCATGGCCACTATTTGAGGGAAATTTTAGGATGGTTGGATTCCAGCTACTGTCTTTAAGGAGAAAGAGAAATTAAGAAAGGATTTTGTCTACTTTCCACTTATCTTAGAAATGACCACAACTGTTGAAGAACATGGAGGATGGTCCATCTAAGCAGTTCTTCAGGGTCTAATGTCTTTTTAGGAAAAGCTGCCACCATCTGAGGCAGAAGGACCTTGAGGAGACTTCCCTAAGAGAGCCCACCTACGCAGCTCCCTCCCACACGCAAACTTACCCAGCTTTAGTTCAGCACTCCATTCCCACCACATGGAACATCTGGATGGAAAGCTTAGCACCTATAATCCAGATGTTGTCACAGAGGAGGGGAGGCCAGACAGCATGGACAGCACAACTGGATACTTGCAAGACCAAGACAATGTCACATTTCTTTTCTGGTACCTAACTACTGAATTCTTGGGGATCTTGCTAGCTCCTTCCTCACACACGAGAGTCCAGGTACCACTGGAGGAACTTGCCTTGGAGTAGTTGGGTTGGGTCTGATGCACGGAGAAAGCCCTGTTGTCAACAGTTATATGTGGGGGTTGTGGATTGACAGGCAGAGTCTGACGCTTGAGGAGCCATGACTGCCATAAGCCACAGGGTATCCCAACAGTCTAGAGGACATCTGAAAGTGTGCATTGTAACTTCTAGCTTCTCAAATGCTGGAAAGTTCCTGGTGATGTGGCGGTTGTCAGGGCTACGGCCTTTGCGTTGACAGCTCTGGTCCTTTCCTGGCAGCTGGAGATCTGGACAGTGACCAATGAGAGAAGAGCATCCTGCTTTGAATTTCCCATTAGGCTGGTGATTCATTTGGAAACCCATATTTTATGGAGGCTGTGAATTCGATGCAGTGTGGTTGTTGAGGTGTCTACATTCAAATTGGATTCCATTAACTTTATGGTGTGATTAAGTGCCTGAATCATCAGACTAGGGACCGAATTTATGTGCTTTCTGAAAGCTCTTTTGAAGACTGGAAGCTTTGATGAGTATAATTTGATTCAGGAAATTGGGAGAGCAACCTAAAGAGATATCACCTCATATGTAACAAGGATCTGAGAACAGAGCTCTGGGAGTGGAAGTGGGTGGTCACTTGTATGTACAGTGGAGCTGCTATTCTGTGCCCATATTTTTTCCCTCTAGAGTATGTGATTTTTACAGAAAGATTTAGTGGTCTGCCATGACACTGGTTTTAAAACACTAAACCACCTAACTATTAATTTGAGTTCTTGTTTAAAGTGCCAATTTAGGGTACTAGAGAGAGAGAAATCAATTGGTAAAATGCTTCCCTCACAAGCACAAGCCCTGAGTCTGACTCTTAGAACTCACGGTATAAAAAGTCACCTGTGGTGGCATACACTTGTAATCCCCACGGTGGGAGGCAGGTGCCTGGAACTCACCCAGTTTTGCCTACTTGGAAAGTTCCAGGCCAGTGAGAGACTCTGTCCCCACAATAGAAAAGGTAAATGGTGCCTGAAGAACAACACTGGCCTCCACGTGAGTATGCACACATGAAGGAACACACACACACACACACACACACACACGCACGCACGCACGCACGCACGCACGCACGCACACACACACACACCAATTTAATTGACTCCACCTTGTGCTTTCAAAAGGGGTGGGGTGCAGGCTTCACAGGCTTTGCTAGAAACAACTGCCATGCAGTTGCTATGTATGTAGAGAATGCATGGATGGGACCCAGATCTAGACCGCTGCATATTTTTGCTCAGCAATTGTCCCATCATCCACTTCATTTATGCTCATCCGGATGGATATTTATGACATGGAAATTATCAGTGGTGTGAAAGTCACACATGCCATGTTTGAAAAGAGGAATGTGGGCTGGCAGAAAGAATGAGTGGCATATTGCAATTTACCAAAAATGAGCCCTGACATCTCGCTTGAAATTTAAAACACTCTTTTAACACAGAGGGGTTAAATGGGAAAGACATAGTTCTTCCATGTCTGAGACAGTCTTAGGTCCTGGAGGGCAGTGGACACCTAATTTTTATCTCTGCTTCTCTTTTTTAAGGATTTCTTTGCATGTAAGTGATTTAAATTGTAGTGCATGTAGATTAAAAAAATTGTTAAAATGAAATACCATGCTGTTGTTGATAATTTGGACTTACTAATTTGTGAATTATTTAGTCATATCCTTAGCAACTTTCTGTTGAGTTATTGACATCTTATGTGTTGTTTCTATATTAAAAGCATTTTTTTTTTGCCACAAGGTGTGTTTCATTTTCATCAATCACACAAATAATTTTCTATAATATCCCAAGGCAAATTGGTGAAATTTGGCAGTCTGATTAGTGTTGGGGCGGTCCCCCTTCAGAGATCCTCAGGCCAGTGGCATCAGCGTGGAGTGCTCAGGTTCACAGTGCAGCTTGTGAGTTCATCTTGTAGGTGGCTCTTCCTCCATATCAGGAGGGGCTCTCTGAGATAACAGGATAGGGTGGGCTGGGGGAAATCCTCCAGTCTAGGCTTCTAGGGAATTTCACTCCTCTTTTCCTGTCCAATGGTCTCTTTGGCTGGCAGGTTCTTCTCCCGCACCTTGGATTTCTTCAGCTTGGCCTTATGGAAGCTGGTGATTTCCCTCACGTCCCCAGCCTGTCCTCTATTTTCTTACAACCTGTGGAGTCTCGTTCTGAGCTCACCCTCCAGGTGCTCCCACTCACTTTGCTATAGCAAGAGACCTAAAATCATTCATTCATTTTAATGCTGGAGGTATCTCCTTCAGTCTTCTTTTATGTTTACAGTGAATTTTCATCCTTTCCCGTGGAAAGGTTTAAAAGTCTTCCTACAGACATCGAAGTTTCTTTTCAGTGGCTGGAGAGATGTCTCAGAAGTTAAAGGTATATTTATTTATTTTTAGTTTTGAGTGTGTGCTTAAGGCTCTGTGAATTTATGTGCATTACACACATGCAGAAGCCCATGGAGGTCAGTAGAGGACGTCAGATCCGGTGGAGCTACAATTACAGGCAATTGTGAGCTGCCTGATGTGGGTGCTGGGAACCCTCAAATTTGGGACCTTGTTGCTCTTAACGTCCAGAGCCATGGTAGCTGGAGAGATGGTTTGGGAGTTATGAGAACTTCCTACTCTTGAGGAATACCTGGGTTCTGTTCCCAGCATGCATGGCTCAGCAGTGAAGAGCACAGACGCTGGAGTTGGATGGTTTCTAGCACCCACGTTCTGGAGTTCACAATGACCTGTAACTTTAGTTCTATGGGATCGGATGCCCTCCTCTGGCCTCCTTGGGTACCTACACATATGCACACACACACACACACACACACACACACACACACACACACACTTAATAAAATAAAACAAATCTTAAGAGATTATCTTTTTTCTTGTTCTTTGTGATATTATTGCACTAGTTTTATTACAGAGGCACTTGGATTTTCTTATGGCTATTTTGTAGTTTTATATATTCTGTAAATTTTCACACACGTAACACAAATGTAAACATTTCCCCCCCAGATAATAAGGTGTTCTAATATCATTCCCTATGGGATACATTCCCATCGATTTGTCATTAACTGTCATTAGATGAATTAAGTTGCGTGTTCGCTAATAAGCTGAGACGTTAGGTCAAATCTCTCCATGGAATGGCTCCAAAATTATAGACTTTTCTTCCCAAATAAACTCTATCACAAAATAAATCCTTAAGCCTTGGCCATTTCGAAGCCCTCCACTGTGACATGGTAACTTGGTTCCCATTTCTGTGTGATACGCTTCTAAGAATTTGAGTTTGATAATGTTCTCCGTACTGAAACAAAACCCCGCCCCTTGTGGCTGGAGAGCTTTCTCATCTCTCCCTCCACTGCTTCATCCTTCACACCAACCTCACACCAGCATCAGCAGAGACAAAAACACTGCCCGAGACTTTTCCATGCAACTGCCTTTAAAACTTGGCCTCTCTGCTATATTTAAACATTGTACTTCGCAGAGCGTCCCTCTGAAGAACATTGTTATACTTTCCTTCAGACAGGTTATTTTTCTTGTTGCCACCTCGGAATATCATTTGTAAGGGATTTTTTCTACCCTACTATGTTCTTCACCATTATTAATTTATATAAAAATGTAAAATATTTATGGCATCATCCTACGTCTTCTGATGTTGTTAGAGTAGTTTTCCTCACGGGTTTTCAGTTAAGTAATCTTATTATTTACACATAATAATGATTTCAGCTGTGGGTTAATTACAGTTCTAATCTCTACATGTTGTCTTATTGCAGTCGTAAGAAAAAGCAAAATAGTGGTGCTGGGAATAGACAACCAGCCAGCGAGTCTGTCTACCATCTGCTGCTGCTTCTACAAAATATTCATGAAGTACCAGCTCTGCGCCAGGCACTGTGCTCACCCTGGAGATAGGGCATCAAGCAAGAAGGGAGCAGTGCCCAGTCTTCTAGAGCTGTGGTTCTCAACCTGTAGATCGAACCCCCTATGGAGGGGTTGAGAGAACCTTTCTCAGGGATCACATATCAGATATCCTGCATATTAGATACTTACATGACAGTTGATAACAGTAACAAAATTACAGTTAGGAAGAAGCAATGGAAATAATTTTATAGTTGGGGGGGTTAACCACAACATGAGGACCTGTTTTAAGGGTCACATCACTAGGAAGGCTGAGAACCACTGAGTTAGAGCATAAGGTATACTAGAAGCAGGCACTAAACATGATCATACAGTTAACTCATGCCACAGCCCTTACTTATCTCTGTCTCTACTAGAATACACTTGCTGTTCAAATTTTAAGCCATTTTGAGGTATTCTTTAATGGCATGCTTTTCTATGGCACTTCTCCATGATGCTCATGTGACATGCTTCTGGCTAATGGGGTACAGGAGGCTCTGGGAAACATTATTTTTGTTCTTAAAAAGATGCACAAGGGGCAGGAGAAATGGCTCAGCACTTAAGAGGATGTACTGTTCTTCTAGAGGACCAGAGTCTGGCTCCCAGCACCCAGGTCAGGTTCACAAACACCTGTAACCACCTGTAACTCTAGTACTAGGGGATCCAGTGTCCTTTTCTGGATCTTCAGCACCCCCCCCACCCTGGTGACACACTTGTGAATACACACACACACACACACACACACACACACAAATAAAGTAAGAGTTAAAAAAGAAAAGAGACATAGTTGGGGTAATTTTTTCATTTCCATTTTTGTTAACTATTAAATTTGCTCTTTAGATTTTTTTTACATGTATAAATGCATTCTATATTAATATTATGGTTTTAACTTTGTACTATTGTCTCATAAGATATAATTAGGCAATTCTTGTACTTTTTTATAATTACATATGATTATAATTATTTCAAAATAAAAAAATTATATTAAGGAGAGAGGCCAAAGAAATCATTTATTTGAGTATACAAGGATGTTACTGCCATCCTTGAATTACAAGGGAACAGTCCTGATGATAAACACCAGGATGCTGAGCTGTGTGCACCAAAGCAGAGACAATTGGTGTTGCCAAGGGTACCCCTGGAGCTTCCTGTATTTGAGTTTTTTTCTTCTGGTTATGCAATATGGCATATATGGGTTGATGTTTATGCCATTTTGAAATTACATTTCAATTCTAGAAGTACTCTATGTGGCTTCACAACAACAGGTGACAACTGGTTATTGGGTATGTTTGAGGGAGGAAACAGCAATTCTATTCCCAGCTCTGGACATGCTGCCCTTTCCTTTAAGCCACAGCTGCTGACTTGCAAGGAAGAATGATGCTCCAGAAGTGTGTGCCATTCTTCTGAGCTAGATATAATTAATATCCGTGGCAGCCAATATATCCATGCTTACTTTAGTAAAAGCCTTACTCAGAGTCCCAGAGTAGCTCTTTAATACATAATTTTTAGTGAATTAACTGAAGAAATGTCCTTCTCCAGAGGGAAAGAATGTCCACAAAATGGGTAATTTAGGATCTTAGTTATATTTTTGTTATACTAGAGAAACTCTCACTCAACTATAACATTGATAAACTTACTAGTGCTGTGGAATAATCCTCTTGTACACTGTAAAGATTTGTCAATCGAATTGGTTTAATAAAACACTGATTGGCCAGTATCCAGGCAGGAAGTATAGGTGGTGTGACCAAACTAAGGATGATGAGAAGGAGAAGGGCAGAGTCAGGAAGTGCCAGCCAGATGCAGAGGGAGCAGGAGCTGAATGTGCCATGCTAATAAACGTACCACCACATGGCAGAGTGTAAATAAGGAATATGGGTTAACTTAAAATGTAAGAGCTAGTTAGTAATAAGCCTGAGCTATTGGCCTAGCATTTAAAATTCATATAAGCTTCTGTGTGTTTATTTGGGACTGGGCAGTCAGGACAGGAAACATCCATTTACATATGGCATCCAACATGGAGTGCCAGATGAAACATAAATCTAATTAATCTTATCAATAAAAACCAGGAGTCAGATATCAAGGTTAAAAACTCAAAAAATCAGAAAAACAGCAGAGCAGCCACAGCCTCTTCCTACCTTTCCACTCCAATCAAAAGGGCCAAGATCCTGTCTCTGCCACACTTTACCACTTCCTGTTCCTTTCTCTACAGTCCCCCAAACCTCTATGGTTAACTAGCGGCTAGCTCTGCCCTCTGACTCCAAGCAAGCTTTATTTGTCAGAATACAAACAAAATATCACACAACATGCTAGCCTTGCTTGTAGGAGAATGGGGTAAAAGGTGGGTCCCAGTCAGAAAACCCCAGACGTAAAACCAGTCATACTTGTGAGACTGCCGATTATGTCATAGACTGCCGTCTGGGAGAGAAGCTCAGGCTTACATGAGTGAAGAGGCAGTTACATCACTCAATACAAGGATGTACATGCCTCTAGTTAATGAGCCGGTCAGTTGTCACACCTCACTGACAGTGATCAGTAGGAGACACACTGTGAAAGTATACACAGAGATGAGTACACTGAGCCAGTTCAGGCAGGTTAGACAGAGGCAACAATAACCCACAGGTAGGTACCTCTAGGAACAACCACACTACTCTGTATGGTGTGCATGGCAGTTTTGCTTTTCTGGACCTTGGTTTCTTCATCATAGCAGGGCAGACATTTGGGACTATTTTGGGTTGGGTTTCTAGAAGAACAAAATGGAAAGTGTGTGTGTGTGTGTGTGTGTGTGTGTGTGTGTGTGTGTGTGTGTGTGAAGGGATTCCATTGAATGATTTACAACTGAAAGGGCCTGGTAGGCCAATGGTCTGTGTGATGGAGAGCCTGAGATACTCATCCAGCTGCTCAGGGGACAAAGCTGGCTTCCTTAGCAGTTCCAATCTGGCACTCAATGCCTGGAAGACTCTTGGAGAGTCTCAGGTCTTCAGTCTCTATGACATTGAAATGCCAAGAGGCTGGATACTGATGTCACTGACAGATTGCATCATCATCATCGTCATCAGCATCAGCTGCAGTAGCATCATCATCATCATCAGCAGCAGCAGCAGCAGCAACAGCAGCAGGAGAGAGGGACATACTCAACAGCAAGGGCCAAGGCAGAAAGGCGATGAGTACACCATTTTTCCTTGGATCTCTTTGTAGCTGAGTTGTCTGTTGAAGGATGCTATTGACTGTGGGGAGGGTCTTTCCCATCAGGCAATGCTTCCTAGAAATGCCTTCCTAGACCCACCTAGAGGTATGTCTGAGTGAATCACAGATCTTGCCGAGTCAATGGTCAAAAATCAAGATCAGCCTCCACAAGGACTCCCTGCAAACTCATGCTCCTTCTTGTGGCCCTGTGGACCACATTTATGGACTCATTGTAGCCAGCTCTGCTTCCTTAGCAGATAGAAGGAGCTCTGAGTCTGACAAAGTAGGGTGAGAACTCTTCTTCTTTGTGAATCTTCACTGCTGTCAATTTACTGTGACCTATTTACTTTATCCTAACCCTAAGGTCTAATTACAGCTACAAAGGGGACTGAGGGGAGTTAAGGAAAAATAACAACACAAATTATAACATCAGAAAAGACAAGGAAAAGAGGTCATTGCTGTCACCAGGAGCAGTTGGGAGACTGGGACCACTTGATGGAAGGGTAGTAATCCAAGGTCAGCTGATTGGCTGTATTAAGACACTATCTGTAGAAATTTCAGTTTGTTTCAATACTCATTGTTTTTATTTATGTGTATTTGTGTGTGCTTGTATGTATTTATGTACATCAAGTGTGTGCAGGAGCCTGCAGAGGCCAGAAGAGGGCATCAGATCTCCCGGAAGTGGAATTACAGGTGGGTTGTGAGCTGCCTGATGTGGGTGCTGGAAACCAAGCTTGGGTCCTTGGCAAGAACGTTAAATGCTCTTAACTACTGTGCCATTTCTCCAGCCCTGAGACTTCAGTTCTAAAATAACTCACTATACTCTCTATTTATAAAGTGAGTATATTTCCAGAAAGTTTTGAGCTCTTCCACAGAACTGAGAAGGGTGTGGGGAGATCCAGGAGCGAGACCTCTACCCACCACCCCAAGGTAGGCTCCCTCATCACTGTTTCCCTCATGAGCATTTACTCTTTAGTACTCTTTGTAAGAGGAGTATCTTTGATTTTTTTTTTTCTTGTACCATTTAGAAGGCAGAGTCATTTCATTAATGACAAAACATGGTCTGGATCATTTTTCTTCCTAATTACTTTGTTTTATTCTGTTCAATATTCCCTTTTAAATTAATTAATAGATCTTATTTTTGTAGAACCATTTTAGTTTGTAGACAAACTGGGCAGGTGTCACAGACTCACATGGTCTCCCCCATCCCTCCCTCCCAGTTACTACTAATTATTAGCATTGTCACTAACCTTACATTAGTATGATGCATTTGCCTAAATTAATTAACTGGTATTGAAGGATTTTTGTGCAAATCCATTATTTATTCATAGCTTTTGCAGTTCCTCTGTGTTCTGTAATCCTATCCAGCTACCAAAGTATGTTAGGCCATCGTGTTTCCTCCTCAAATTCCTTTTGGAGGTGATATTTTCTCATCCCCCCTCATCCCATTTCTGATCACCTTTGAGAGCATTGGGCAGCGTCATTGAGGCATAGCGGTTCTCCCCACTGGGATTTTCTTAGTATTTCCTCATGCTGTTTCCCCTTACTTGGGGAGGGAGATGATGGAGGTAGAAAACTATTTTCATGATTTGTGATGACTATAATGGACTGGACTACCCAGTGGAGACAGTATTGATTAGGGATGTCCACTGTGAGGGTCTGATTCCTACCTCTTCCTTTCCCACATCTTATTCTCTGGAAGCAAGTCACTCTGTTCTTCCTCACACAGGTGGGACTAATATGGCTCCATCTTTAGAGTAGCATGCCTACATAATTTATGTGTAATTCTTCTACACGGGAAATTTCCTCAAAGATTTTATAAGTAGAGGGGCTGATTTCACTTCCTGGGTCATAAAATTTGTGGCTACACATTTGGATTTTTTTTTTTTTAGTAGGGTCACCATGCCGACTAGACGTGCTAGAAATAGCACTGAATTAAGAGCGGTAGGGTTTGAGATCGAAAACCATCACAGTTATTTTCTCAGGGACATGATCCTGTAAATATCCCTTTCCCTCAGAGCTGCATTATTGTAGAATATTATTTTAAGGTGTGTTACCTTTGTTTATGCTCTGGAACATTTGTTTAATGATGCAAAGATGTGTTGCATTCTTTTATGCTGCATTTGTTTAACTCTGTGAAGCTGTGTTATTTTGCCTGTCTAAAACACCTGGTGGTCTAATAAATAGCAGGAGAAAGGATAGGTGGGAGCTGTCAAGCAGAGTGAATAAATAGAAGGAAGAATATGGGAGAAAAAGAAGAAAGAGAAAGAAAACAAGGAGAGGAGGATGCTAGGGGCCAGTCACCCAGCCACCCAGCCACCCAGCCAGCTATGGAGTAAGAGTAAGATTTACAGAAGTAAGAAAAGGAAAAATCCCAGAGGCAAAAGATAGATGGGGATAATTTAAGTTAAGAAAAGCTGGCAAGAAACAAGCCAAGCTAAGGCCGGGCATTTATATTTAAGAATAAGCCTCCTTGTAATTTATTTGGGAGCTGGGTGGCAAGCCCCCCCCCCCCAAAAAAAAAGCAAAACCAACCGACAACACTATATGGAATGACCAGAGTTTCTACTTGGCAACGCAAGAGAAAGGTCACTTCACTTGCATCCTTGATGCCTGGAACAAGTATTCCTAAGCATGGATTTTGTTTGACTTCTCTTTCTTTTCTTCCTCCTCTTAGCTCAGCTCTAAGATCACCTCTTCCAAACCATCCTCAGAGCATCCTAGGCTGAGCAGACTCAAATTTCTCTCCTCTTTCCCCGCGCCTGGAGTGCATCTTCCTGTACCTTCCATCAAGTGACCGCTCGTTCTCCCAGGTGCACTGTGAGTGCCTGTATGGTACTCTTGCATGGATAACCCCTCCCTGACCTCTCCGGCTACACCAGGATGCTTTGCTAAGTTTGCCCCTAACTCCTTGAAACTTTTTTTTTGCCATAGTGTCCACTGTGACAGATAGTTAAGACAGAGACAAATTTTGTCTTTGGATAACCAGCCAATGTCCAGTCACATAGGCCATGCTCAGCTGAATATACCACTGAGGACTGGGTAGATGGATCTGAGTTAGACATCTGGTCCTATGATCCTCTTTTGAATTTCCTAAATACTGGATGTGCTGGTCATGTAAGTAGGTATTCCATGATCACACACAGACAAAAACCATCAGTTTTTACTTTAGTTCATCTTCACTGTGAGATGGATGAAGACAAAGATTGAGTATATCAGCTTTGATTATGTGACTCCAGGTTCAAAACCCAATTCTACCAATTACCAGATGTGCAATGATGGGAAAATTACTGTAAAATTTCTCTACATTCCACCTTTGTCCTCTATAAATTATGTACAACTGGATTTAAAGCTGTGGTCCACTAATTCTTTTTTAAATATTTATTTGATTTTTATTTTTGCCTGCATCTATGTATTTGAACTGCCTGTCTGACCAGGAGACCAGGAGACCTGGAGACCAGGAGAGTGTGCTGGGTCCCCTGGAAATGGAATTATGGGAAGTTATGAGCCATCATATGGGTGCTGAGAACCAAATCTGGGTCTCCTCCAGGAGCAGCATGTTCTCTTAACTTCTGAGCCAACTCTCTAGTCCCTGATCCATTAATTCTGAATTGTAATTTGCTTTAAATTATGTTCATGAATTAGGCTCCATCCAGCACTATAAAATAAGACTCATAATACCTACCAGTCTCTTATGGTTACAAAGAAGATTACATGTGTCTATCATCCATCTATCTGTCCTTCCGTCCATCCATCCATCCATCTATCCATCCATCCATCTTTCTATCTATCTATCTATCTATCTATCTATCTATCTATCTATCTATCTATCTATCTATCTAACCATCTATCTGTCATCTATCTTTCTATTATCTCCCTCAAGGACACATTCTTTTAGGTCCACTATATGTCATTGATGGGTCATTTGGACTAAACTTTGCTTGGTCATTTCTAGAAGTTTCTTTATTACCTTTCCTTGGTTTCTTCAGAGCCACTGCTGTCTCCCAAAAGACAGCTAAGGAAATGCAGACCAAGAGCCTTCCTGGTGGTCTCCTACAGCCTTTCACACTTCCTGCAGGAAGAGGATCTGGGGAAGGGGAGGCAGTCCCATATCTCTTGTATGAGAAGCAAGCATGCCTTAATCTTAAGAATTCCTCTGGAGTTGGGAGATGTCGCCATGCTGTAGGCTTCACCTGTGTCCCAGAAGAACACATTCTGGATAGTTCCTTGGATCCTGACTGAGAGAGTAAGGCCATCACCCATATCCAACCAAGTGCTACCCAGAATCAAAAGTTCATGAGAGATTCCTCTCCCTTCAGCAATGTTATGTCCACATTCTAGAATATTCCTAAGTCAAGGAACATAGGGAAGGGCCTAGGTGGTCATTAATTAATCTTTCTAACTAGGGACAAACCATTGTCATGTACCTATTTTCATCTTCAAATTGTATTTTCATGAGAGTATTTAAAGGCTTGAGGTTTTTTTTTTTCCATGAGTCTCTCCCCCCACCCCATCATTCCTATGCAGTATAATGGTTAATTTTAGGAACTCTGAGTTTGATTTGTATTTAAGATTTTTACAATCTATATATAGGTTGGCCTTTAATAATCATTTATACATTGCTTCTTTTTATATAGGTCATGAGTTCTCCTGGGAGGGTAACAAGATTAGAAACAGCAAATACAGTGCAGAATAAATTAAAATGCTTCAGACTGCATTATATAATTTCAGAAAATTGGTTTCACATGGAAAGGTTTAAATAAGAAAACCAAATGAGTTAAATAAGAAAACAACAACGACAAACAACACAAAAACAACAACCCTGCAGTTCATGTCAGGGTGGCTGTAGGGTTGGCAAGTTTGCCCTTGTAGTAAGGTATGGCGTCTCCTCACAGTGCTACGCCAATGTGACAGCCCATCCAGCTCCCAGTGGTAAAACTTACTATTTTTCTACAATTTTTTGTTGTTGTTTGTTTCAAAAGGCTGGTTTTATTCCCATAGACGAGGAATAGTATTTATTAGTCAAAACGACATGGAGCCATCCTAACGGTCCTTGTATTTTCATACGGAACGCTCCAAACTCTTGCACACAAGTGCTGTTGTTGCCCTTGGCACGGCGAGGTGGGTGTGGGACAGGGGAGGCAGGACAAGGCGTGGCTCATCGGTCGGGATAAAGGAAAGAGGGCTTTCCTTTCACAGCTACATGGAGGCGCCACAGCACTCCAGAGAGTCTTATTATTCCGGCCGGGTTTGTTTGTTTCTCTGAAGTTCGGCATCCCTTCACTGGTATGGAGGAGTCCTCAGGCCTTTTTCAATTTCTCTATTCGTGCAGTGAAGGCCTCTTCCTGTGCTTGCAGTTTTTCGTTTATCTCCTTCTGTGGAGACAATCATAAAAAAAAAAAAAAAAGTGGTTATGATGGAGCTATCTTTGGCTGCACGTTGTCTTTGTGGTTTTAACATACTATAGTGCCGAAAGACAGACATTATCCCTCACACACCTTCCTGTTTTGCAGACAGAGCTGTGTTCCAGCCTGTGGTGATGCGATAACACTTTATTGTATTTCTCTGCACATTCCCAATGTATAGCATGTCTACCACGGACAGGAAGTGGTGTTTGGACAGCCATTTTTCACACAGCCTCGTGTTGGAGCATAGGATAACTGACCTGCGTTTCCAGACAGATTTGCCAATAAGGGCTGAATCGGAATGACTGCTTTGGGCTCTGTTGGTGCAGTTCCGTGGCCCCTCCACCCTTCCTTTTGGGCTTCCCTCTAATGCATTCTGAATGGGATTCCTGGAAGCTTCCGTGTGTGAAATAATAACACAAATAATCTCATAATTAGGACAGCTCTCATAATTAAGAATATTCATCATACATTGCAATTCTTGCACGCATGCCACTTTGTAATATATTTTTGGTACACACAGAAGAAAGAGAGGGGAACTCATAAGCAATTGGTGACAGGCTTTAGCTAGCATGGCAGCTGTGATGGCGTTAAGCCTCTGATGCTGGTAATTTGCACACTAACATTGCTACCTGTGCCATTCCAGAAGTGCACCTCATTGTGTGTGCCAATCTCAACACTGGGAACGCAGGAAATGCCTTCCTTCCACCAGGATAGATAACACAGTTGCATACAGAGACAAGGGCAGTTGGGATGCTTGTTGTTTTTTTTTGTGTGGCCGGAGGACATCTACACATGTATAGAGAGTACCTTTTACTCCTGTGTGTTCATGAGTCAAAGTGTAGAGTATTTAATAGTTAACATAATTTGAAATCTTCGTGGTAACTGTATTTCTGAGGAACTTTTATTATTTCATTTAAATAGAAAAAAATAAAAACCATCACTGTGACCAGATATGATTAAAAATATTTTTATGTATTTATGTAATTTTTTAAGAAGGTAAATATAATGGGTGATTTTGAAATGTTTCCCCTTTTCCTCTGATTACCATTTTAATGAGATTTGGTTTTTACCATCATAGAAACAGTTGATATTTCTGACAGGTCACATTGGCGTCAACAATTCTAGATTCATGATTTGTATGAGTAAGAAACGGGGCAGAGCTTTTAAGTTTTGTTTCTTTTTTTCCCCCTGAGATTAACTTTTGACTTCTGGTGTCTTCATTTTTTCTCTTTGTTATTGGTGAGTGGATGAGGCAAGTGAAGGGATGAAATGGTCCTCTGGTTACCCTTTTCACTGATACCCCCCATGCAGTACTTTAGCAGAACTAGAAGGAACATGGTTTATGTACTGCCAACTAATCTATGGTCTAGTTAGGCTAGGCCACTTCAGACAAGTCACTTAATCACTTTGCCTAGTCTTTATCTGGAAAATGAAGTAGGGAATAGGGGTTAGTTAACATGGCACTTCAGCTTTGCATTCATAATCCCAACTCCTGATTTCACAATAAACTTTACTAATGGCATAGTTCACTAATATATTATCATGAAATATTAAAAACAAATTGTTACACCTTATGAATTAACATCCATTTATGATAGATTGCACCAGCTAGGTGTTGAAATGGTCTGAGAACATCATTTTGACACAGGCTTGAGAGGACTTGCTCTAGGCAGACGCTGGGTTTCTCCATTCACCAATGCTCTTCTGTGTCCACCTGTCACCTCACGTTTTCCAGAAAAGAATGGCCAGGCTGTGTCATCTACCGTTTCCTCTCTGGAGCCTCACTAGGGTTTTCACAAGAATCTGGGGGTTCTCCTTGTATCTCCCAGAGACAGACTTTACTACACTGCATGTGGGCTTTGGAGAGAAGGTTCATGAAAGTAGCAAGAACACAGTCCTGGCAGGAGAGGAAACTTCCTGACCACCGGACCTCGGTGATTGGCACGTTAGTTTAGGTACAACCAGAGGAGACTGAGCGAAAGGACCCTGTGTCTACTCACTGGACCTGCTGGTTTGCTGTCATCCTTGTTACGCCTCAGAATGCTGCTGAGAAGACACATTACCTTCAGCTTGGGCTGGGTCTGATTCCATCTGCTTTAGGAACTGTTCTAAAGTCCCTGCACTGTGTTCAGTAGCTTTCACCGACTGCTACCTCGGATGACTTTTCTAACCCGGACAATTCGAAGTTGACCTGAGACATTGAAAATGGCAGGATGGCAAATTCTGTTCACTTTTTCTGGCATTATTTTATTCCTTTGTTGTGTCAAGGCCAACAGCCAACCATTAATGCAAGAGTCCGGCGTTATCATTCCAATTTCTCTAGAATATTATTCTTTAAATACATTAAAGTTTGTTCCATTGGGTGTTATTTTTATTATGCAACTCACAGCAGAACTAACTTCATTCTGAATGTATCTTTAAAATGAAAATACCTAAACTATATTGGCTTAAAATGTTTGGTCTATTTCCTGTTATTTGAATTGACATCTGAGGGCCAAGGTAACTTCATTCTTAATAAATCTCTCAACTACAAAGTGAATCATGGAAAAATAAGTAGATGGACATAAAATATTAAGGGTTTACACTCCATTTCAGGAGGTTCTGTATTAGAGAAATTGATATTGGCTTGGAATTACAATAGAGAAATAACTCCTAGACAATGTACTGAAATATGAACTCTCTATTGACGTTTTTTGTTTTGTTTTTGTTTTTGTTTTTTGCAAAAACTGCAGTGACAGTGCGACTTTTAAAAAGAGGAAAAATCAAACAAAGGAGCACTCACAAACACTGACAGCAAAACGCGTTAAGCGCATACGGCAGGTGTGGGTATCCAGTGTCAAGTGCACATGGTTTTGAAAAGGGGTATGGCAGTTTTTAGAACTAGGATCGTTTAGAAGTGGAAAGTAACTTAGCCTGTCTGACACCAAGGGAAAAACTGAAGCAAGGCTCAGGGCAGTGGCCCAGCTTGGAATTTGTCCAAGAGGAAGGTAGACACCGGGAAAGTAGGAAGCCACAGGTGTATGAACAGTCAAAGGAGCCTGGGCCTCGTGTTAGATGTGTGGCTTCCTTGGCTGGTGCTGGAGTTGCAACTGGGACCAGGCTCACAGCCCCTGCTGAGCCTGCTGAGCCTGGGAACTGTAGACAAACAGTAATCTGTCTGGGTCCTGCTTGTCACCAGAAATGCCCTCTTCACTTGCATGGAGGTTAGTAGGATTACAGAGAGAAAATACACAGGGTGGTTGGCTATCTTCAGACACTGCAGAAAGCTACATCATCTTGCCATTTCATTGAAAAGTCAGCAGTAATTTTGCCCAAGCTGATTAGATCCATCCAGTACAGAGACAATCACAGTACCTACGAAGTCTAGGTATCTCCACTCTGGTCCATGTTCTCTCTGTGCATAATCGCACTTCGGTATACAAGCTACTGAACTTCCGGATGGCTTCATGTTAATGGGAAGACAACAAGCCCATATACCAACCCTATTCTTTCTGTCAAAGAAGAGAGGTGCCAATGTTGCAGACTCTAATCCTCTAAAAGAAAATCATCAGTGAATAGTTAGAAACATGCAGCTCCCTTCCATGGCCTTGGTAAAGATGTTTTCAATTGTGGGTCCCGCGAACAATTCTCTTGCTTGGCTAGTAGTTCCTCAGCAATAATTTCAGAGCTGTGGGATTGCAAAGGAGCCCTGGGAAATGATTATACATAAACTATATTTAGAGGAAACGTTATCAAATCTAAAAAGGAGGTACGTTCTGAACTCAGCTTAATTCACTACACTCTGCCCTTCTACACAGTAACCAGTTATTACATTCACAGGGCTGTTAACAATACCCCTTTGTGTAAAACGTGTTCTTCCACTATTTCTGGTAAACACTAAACACCCCTTATTAAGCTGGGGGACTTTGCCTGATTCTGTTGGCACCGGACCATTAAATGTTTGTGTAAATATTGCAATAACATTTGATGATTAAACGGGCAGCAAGGTATGCTTAGGACAACCTACGCTTTTACTTTTCCCAAATTAGTTATTAATACAGTGCGCTTTTTATACATGGTCCCAAGTTCAGATAACAACGAAAGCTTCCCCTTAGATGCATAAGTGTTGTGGTGATTTATGGTCATTTCTCAAAACATGCAAT
Organism: Peromyscus eremicus; assembly: GCF_949786415.1. Lineage (NCBI taxonomy): Eukaryota > Metazoa > Chordata > Mammalia > Rodentia > Cricetidae > Peromyscus > Peromyscus eremicus. The sequence goes on along the minus strand of NC_081432.1, from coordinate 18,008,121 downwards.
TCACTTTATGTAAGCATTTGGCTTAGAAAATCATGTGAATTCCTGTAAGTCTTTACGTGGAGGTAGTAGTAGTTGTTTCTTGGACAGAATGGGGAAGAAGTAGTAAACACAAGTAACCCTTTGAGACATGACGGGCAGCTGCCCAGAGGTGGTGCCTGCTACCCACTCTTTGGGCACCGTTGGTGCAAATGGCTTAGCAATTAGTGATATGTGAAGATGAGGAAGTGCTTGAGAAGAATTTCATGCCTGAAACTGGGTGAGGTGACTTAGCTAAACATGATGGTCGATTGGCAGCGATCGGCAGCGATTGGCAGCGATTGGCAGCGTTCGGTCTTCAGAAGCCTGTGTCATTTACTCTTGCATAAGGCCTGTTTACAGTGTAATGTGGCTCAAAGTCTTCCCCATGCTGCTTTTCTGGGGTTTCAGTGTCGAAAGATTTTGCAAGCTGATAACACACAGCACACGAGGCGCTGCTGGCAAATCTGGTTTGTGATCTTACTGAATTCAGAAGACTCAGCTGAGGATTATGTAGCCTTGTAAGATAAAGTGTGCAAACCGTAAACCTTGCTCTTGCTTGGCCAGAGCAGACAGTGTTTACAGATGTCGAGGCTGGCGCTGGCTAATTCACCAAGCATAAAGGGGAGTTCGTTGCCTGCGCTCAGTACCTGAATGTTCAACAAAACCTCATCTGTCACGCGAGCCAATGCTGATTTTACGTCATCAATAGTGAAGCCAACTAAAGGATCCACCTCTGCCGTTTCGGTCTCTGGCTGGGGCTCCTGAGGGCTCTGCTCGTGATCCGGCACCTAAGACATGGGAAATAAACACATGTAGATACTGAAAGAAAACAACATTCAAGCGAGCACTGGAGTACTCAGCGATTTCTAGGCAACCTCACACTTGTGCTCTGTTTGGCCCTACCAGGAGCGATGGTGAACTGGAAGGGGACTTGGATTTTATGTTACCACACATCTCGGTGATTACAAGAGACTTTGGGGACTGTGAAGGTGGAGCCTGGGTAGGATAGGGGGTAGGGGAGGAGCTAAAAATTCCTGGCCACCATCAGCTGGCCTATGTGTGAATCAACTCTGAAGAGAATATTTTTACTGGCCAGGAAAAAAGTCAGTGGCAAAGACAATGGGATAATGTGAGGTTCTTTCCACCTTGGGCCGGTATAATGCTTAGCAGGGGGAGGAAAGGCAAACTAAAGCCTACCTTCTGTTCAGTCTCTGGGGTTGGCGATCGATCTATGAAGGCTGAATAGATGTCCAAAGAGATTCCTTCCTCCAGCGGGGCTGGGAAAGGGTAGTCTGCAGGCTTGACAGCTTCTATGGTTTGCTGGAAAAGAAGAGCTTTGGTTGAGCGGCACTGTCTCAGCCGGTTCCCTCACAGGACTGGCGCATTTCCAAATCTGGTGTCTTCTTCAAGTACCATCTGCTTCAACTCTCTGATACCATTGCCCACTTCGTTGCCTGGTGCTTTCCAAGTACCATCTCTCACTCATAGTTAGCGCTTTCTTCTTACTGTTTCTGTGTGGTTGAAGGTTCATTCACTTGCATTGTTCCCTGCCCCATGCCCCATGCCCCTGTGTATCAGCTTGTTGTAGGGAGAGAGCCAAGCTTCAGACCCCTGGTGCATCTGTCTTCTCCATTTCTGGCAGAGGGTACGGTGCATTCTACACCCGGTAACAGTCTGGTGATGACTGACACGACTTAGCAGGATCCCAGGGTTCTTGTGGTGCAGTAGAGCAGCTATCAACAACCCAGTAGTGGGGTTGGTCTCGCCAAGGACCTGCGTTTGATCCCCAGGACCCACATTAAAAAAAAAAAAAAAAGCCAAGCATGGTGGCATGCGTTCATAATCCCAGTGCTTCGTAAGAGACGGGGGTGGGAGGTGGGGGTGGGTCCCTGAGGATCATTGGCAGGCTCTGTTGTCTCCCCCCTCCAAAAAAAAGGTGGACAGTGCAACACGCAAAGGTGACCTGTGGCTTCCACATGCAGGTGGCTGCACGTGTGTGTACACACACCACACACTCAGGCATACACACACCACACACTTAGGCACACACACACACACACACACACACACAAAGAACATGGCAGTGGAACACAATAGAATCTTTGAAGTATAATGTGTGTATAAAACCAGAGCAGTGTGAATCATCAGAGGGACTCACTGAAAACTCACAGCAGAGCAGGACTTTACTGTCAGCAGTCGACATGTCTTTGCCAAGAGGATGTAAATGCAGTGCAGGGAGACCGTCACCAACGGCAGCGAAGGACAAGGAGAGCCATGGGTGCCGATGTTGGCAGGGTCCATCCCGCCACCACCAGGTAGATTGAAAGAGGAGAAGAGAGCAAGCACTAACAGCATTAAACCTCTGAATCACTTAATTAGTTCCTCTTGTTCTAATTCCATGTTTAACAAGCAATGTTTTTGACTATAATTTAATTTCCCATCTCAGTTGATCTGTAAAGACATGCCTACTTGAGTGTTCTGGTTTTTATGTCTTTTACATACCCCACTATAAATCAATAACGTGTTCCAATTTACATAGTAAACTCTCATGGGCTTGTTAGCGGAGCTCTGAGATGAAGTCACTCACTGGTATACTGACAGAGTTGGACCTGAGCATACAAATTGGAAGACAGAACTTTGGAAAAGCATACCCCACCCCTATTACCATCTTAGGATGCCTGTAGGGGGAAAAATCATGAAAGAATCATACAGTCATTTCTAAGTTCTCCGTGTTACATCCCATCTTTTATTTTATTTTGGTTTTGGTTTTTCCAAGACAGGGTTTCTCTGTGTAGTTTTGGTGCCTGTCCTGGATCTCGTTCTGTAGACCAGGCTGGCCTTGAACTCATAGAGATCCGCCTGGTCTGCCTCCTGAGTGCTGGGATTAAAGGCGTGTGCCACCGCCACCTGGCACATCCCATCTTTTAAATATTAATGTTTTTCCTTTATAGGCTTTGGATAGTGCTGGAGGTAGATTTGTTCCCTGGTTTTACCAATGTGTATGCTGAATTTGAGCTGAATTTATATTATTAATTTTTTTTTGTTGTTGTTGACCATATAGGTAGTTGCTGTTTAGTTGTAGATATATGGTAGCAAGAATGTTTGGCAATGGAGTGGTGAAATGATTGGTCTGGGATCAAATAATTACATAGTGACATCCATGGCGTTAAAGCCTGGGGCAGTGAGGTCTTCACTTTTGCTATTTTCAGTAAACCGTAATATATCATCAAGTGGCCATCCTGGGAAGTTATTGATATTGCTGAGCTTTGATTTTTATTCTGTTAGATGACATCATTCCTGCTGTTTATCTTGAGTAGATTCAGTGTTCGTCAGAATATTGAGGAGACGTCTTCCCGTCACATTCATAAGCTGTTGCCTTTTGGTGAGTGAGGGCGGAGAGCGGGTAAAGGAACCCCATCTTCTCGTGGTTATGTGCCACCCCACCCCCACGCTGGGCTTGCAAACTCCCATCTTGCTCTTCATTTTCCCCGGGGCAAGAAAGGGGCTAACCAGGCCTCAGGGTCCTCCGAACCTTACAGGTAAAACGAAGAAGCTGCCCGTGGGAATCAGAGCCGTGGGGAAAATGGGCTGTTTGAGTGTAGGAAGTGTGTTTGGGGGTGATGGTGACGAGGGAGACTGTGAAGAGAAGAAAGAGTGCCAGCTGACTGGATTGGCTGCGGGCATCGAGCATGTGCTGATGGGCGGGGGGTGGGGGACACACACACTTTTCTTTTCAATGGGGTAGAATGTTGTGTCGTCCACTGTCACCCACACTGCTCTGGGCACACGAGCTGAGGCTCTCGGCCTGTTCATCTTCACCGCCTGACATTCTTTTCAGAGAGCCTCTCCACTTGAATTGGTCCTCTGGTGCCCTAGTCCTCCGCAGATTCTACACTTAAATGCAAAACGATGTTCGTATTCAAGTCTTACGTTTTCTCCCCCTGCTCCATATACCTCTGGGGTCTGGATTGATTGACTGATTTCCTTTTAAAGGATATGTATGTATGTATGTATGTATGTATGTATGTATGTATGTATGTATGAATGTATTGGGGTGTCTGGGATGCCAGAAGAGTGCGTCAGATCCCCATAGAGCTGTAGTTACAGGGAATTTTGAGATGCCTAACATGGGTGCTTGGAACTGAACTCAGGTCCTCTAGAGTCTTAACCACTTAGCCATCCGTCCCCCTCCCTCCCTTTTGTCTACTTTTTTTTTTGCTTTCTTTTTCTCTCTGTATGTGTGTATGCATGTGAGAGTGTGTCTATGTGTATGAGTGTATGAATGTATGTATTTGTGCACATATGTGTCTGTGTAAATGTGTAACTGTATGTGTGTCTATGTGTATGTGTATACATGCACATGAGTGTATGTATGTGTGTACATATGTATGTATATCTGTACATCTATGTGTATATATATATATATATGATGTGCATGTTTGTATGAATGTGGATGTGTATGTGAATGTATCTCGTATGTGTGTCTATGTCTATGTATGTGAATGAATGTATTAATGTGCATGTGTATGCACACGCATGCACACATGTGCCCTAACACACATGTGGAGACTTGGATCTCTCTGGCTCCCTACTTCCTTTCTTTGGTAGGCTGAAGCTTGCATTTCTTCCCAGAAGCTGAAATTATGGCTGACAGTTGAGGTTTTCTTTCCCTTGATTTTTTTGGTAATGTGTGTAGTTCATATAACTATTAAATTGATTCAGTTCATGCACAGGAGTGGGGGTGAGAGTTTCTTTTCTTTGCATGCTCTGCAGACTGTTAACGAACCGAACTACAGCTGTTTCTCTCCTTCGCGAAGAATTAAATTTAGCTGTGTTAGGCAGTAGACGAAGGTGCCGTTTTAAATACAGAGTTCGAAATAAACAAAAGGCTCCCAAGTAGCACAGTGAGTTTTCCTCCATGGAAAGTGATCGCCTTCCTTAAAAAACAAGTCGGAGGGAAATTAGAATCAATAATTGTGGTGAGCACACGGAGCCAGCAAACACGCTTAAATGAAACCGTCTGATGCAATACTTTCTTTAAAAAATACAATTAGGCCTTTGTATTTTTTTTTTTAACAAAACCTCATGTTTTACAACATCACTGGCTCTGTAATAAAATCTATTTAAAACAGAGAGACATGGTCAGCTTTATTGAGTTAGATTTTCTGAGAGAACATTATAATTTCCTCAAGTCTACGAATAGTTGAAGCAAATTAAATAAAGCCAGTTTTATAACTATTTTTATACATTCCTGTAGGATGGCAATTGTCTCATATTTTTTTTACCCCTCAAAAGTCTAATATGTTACCTTTTAAATCTGGAAAAATAAAAGCAGGAAAATGATAAAGTAAGGATATTAAATATATATATATATATATATATATACACACACACACACATACAAATAACAAACAAAAAAACCCTAAACAACCTATTTGGTCTGGATTTAGTCACCCCCTCCCCCCCCAGCAGAAGACTAGCACCCATGATGTTCAGACCAAGAACCAAAGGGAAATGCTTGGAGTGACTTGCCTCAGGCCTAACGCTGAGCTTAAAAGGTGAGGTAGGGCTTTCTGATATATACACACATCCATTTGGCCAAATAACTGGTTTTGCTTGACTTTCAAATACCCCTAAATATTACTTTGGATGTGCAGCAATCAGTGTGTTTCTCTTGCTGTTTCTGAATGCTTGCACACAAACGGATATAATAAAAACAGCCACGTTGCTGCTTCACATGAATGCCACTTATACTTTTTTTTTTTTTTTTTCTGATTATGAGCAGGCCATTGGATCCAAGGTGAGTACATTAAAAGCTCTAATAAAGAAGAGAAGAGAGTTCTAAACAGAATAATGGACTGTTAAGTGAACATGCAATAAATAACGTCCACAGATGTGGTCACTTGCAAATTAGTTTTGCATAACTTACTTTCTGCATTTCCCCCAGATGTTATCTGTTACATGGAAATTACCTGAAGCTGGCTACATTGTTCTTTGTGTGTGCATTGCAGTTGTGTTATTTAAGGTGGTTTGTAATCCATGCTTTACTTGACTTGTGCTACGGTATTTAAGGAATAGCAAACGACTGGCTTTTGGCATAACTTAATACTCATCAGTACAAAACTCCACCATCAAATACTATGTCTTTTTTTTTTTTTTAATGTAAGCCCTTTACTTGCGAGCCAAATGAAATCACTAGAAATCTTTTGAAATGTGTGTTTCCAATATGAATTGGATATCTACCATGGGAATAAATGCTAGGAATTTTGACCTCTTCTGGAGGGTCAGTTTGGCTCTGAAAACATGCTTATAGGAAATCAGACTCCGTCTCCAGATCTTAGTGTGTATGAGAAGTCATGTGAAGATGTCACGTGGTCCATGCTGTGGTACTTTACTTTGTCTTCCAAACTTTCTGAACTAACCTTTCCAAAAGTATTGATCTCCCACCCACCGCTTCTCTTTAGTCATCTTTGCAGAATGGGTAACCCACAAGCGGTTTGTGGGTTATGTTTGTACCATTAGAAAATCCTTAAGGTGGCAAATTTGCAGTTATTAAAATCTGTTATTAGATGATTTGTAACATTAAAGAATCTACTGAGGCTACAACTTTCTACTCTTTTGAGTGGTCGAAAAGCAAAAAAAAAAAAAAAAAAAAAAAGACTCTGCTCAGTTCTGTTGTGAGCCAAAGGCAGAAAGTAGGCTTGCTTTGAAAAGACATTTGTTTGGAATTGTTGGAGGATGACTTCATATGTAAATCAGAACTTTCTAAAATATGTCAAAGTTTCAAAAAGCGAACTTGATTGCCAACTTTCCCCACCATTAACTGAAGGGAAAAGGCACAAAACAATTCTTGTAAAGTTTTAACTGTCCTCTCCCTCCCCCCTCCGCCCCCCCCCCCCCAGGAAAGTCATGACTCATTTGCAAGTCTAATGAAGAAGCTCTTGTGTGCTTCTGGAAAAAAAAAAAAAAATTTAACAACAACAACAAACAGTGCCCTGTTGCCCACAATCCACTGCATCTAAAGTAGTGGCATATGAATGGCACCTGCAAGGTCGCAAGGAAGCCATTAACTTAAATTGAAAAGAGGAAATTCAAAAGTGGAGATGATCAGAGAGACTAATCTACTTCTACAGTGGTTTTCTTTTTGTGTTCCGGCCCTTACAAACTTATTATACCCATTGCTGCAGATTCCAGTTCTGTTAGAAGTGCCCTTCTTTTCCTCCTCCTCCTCCTCCCCCTCCTCCTCCATCTTCCTCCTCCTCCTCCTCTTCCTCCTCTTCCTTTGGATTTTTGACTTAGAAATGATTTTGCAGAAGCAGCACATTAATTTTTCTCTCCTATGCTTAATGTGCAGTATTTACATTTTGAAAAGGTTCAAAACGTTGCCAGGCTCCTGCAGGCTATGAATTGACATCTAATAACGAGTGCTATTTTTACCCACAGCACACTGGTAGTTTGAACATTTATAACTTAAGAGAGCTTCGGGACCAGCAGATCCACACACATACTAATCACCTAAACAGGGGCCGGTAACACAGCACAACAAGTCAGGACAGGAAATGAAGACGCCCCACTCCAGCTGAAGCTGCAGGGAAGAATTTAAATTGGCAAGCCCCAGAAAACCAATTTGCAATCTGGCTAGGGTACACCAGTTAACACTTTGGGCCCATTTTTATGAATGTATCTTGACTTGCTCTTGTTTGAAATGTGTGTGTGTGTGTGTGTGTGTGTGTGTGTGTGTGTGTGTGTGTATAAAGTTGGATAATTAAACTGATTCTAGAGTCTTTTAGAGACTTGAGATTTGCAAGTGTTCTTCTGTCCGGGGCCAGTGATATCATTTGATAGAATCTGGGAGTGTCTCTCATCATGACTGCAGATAGCCAGACCCTCGCTAATGAATCAGAAAAGGCCTACCTTCTCTAGTCTAAACGCAATTTAGAAGCAAAAGATGTTTTGGTCTGGCTCCAGTACAAACATTTTCTAAGGGGTAGAACTGTTTTTCAGATGCCCAGATATTTTTTGAGGACACAATAATCTGGAAGATGGAGAGAGCTGAATTATAGACTCTGGGCTTGGCTCTGTTCCTAATTGTGTGATGTGAAGAAAATCCCTAGGCCTCAGTTTATTTATCTATAAAACAAGGGTAATGATAATTGCTACCTGGCTACTACATTGAATTGTTTCAAGCACAAATTAGATAATGCAGATAAAAACGCTGGGCGTTCTTCAAAGGGGGAGGTATTATTAAACCGTATTATTATTTATAATTACTGTTATTATTCAAAGGATCATCTTGCTGATGGGGTCACTGGAAGACAGACTACAGCAGCCATATTTGATGACATGGGTCCACGCTATCTGTATTTGTTAATGTTGCGTAGGCAACCTGATGAACTCGGTAGGATGTGCTACCACAGTGCTTCCTTCAGGGACAGTCTCCCAAATATCAAACACATCCAATGCCACCACCTCATTGGATGAGTTCCCCTGACCCAAGAACGTTCTCTTTGGTGTTATTAGGCATTTCGTGACTGTGCCACATTATCAGAACTTAAGCAAATCATTCACTTAGTAGATAAAGGGGATTTTACTCTTTTCCTTGCCTAATTTATCCGTCTATCTTTTGTTTTTCTGTGTCAAATGTGGCCTGTGGTGGCCTAGATCTCACTTGTTCCCTTTAACACATTTTTTTTTTTTTTTTTTTTTTTATCAAAAGTAAAGAATCAGGGCTTTACAGGGTGGGCATGTGTTTCTTGTGAAAATGAAGTATCAGTGATCTTGAAAGTACTAAATTTGGCTTTGTACTTTTGATTCTTAGACTGACTATCCGGCAACTTCCTCGGGGGGAGAGTTGAAAACATGGTTATAAATAGCTGGGAAACACCGAATGATTTTTCAGAATATTTTTTCAGACCACCTGCAGCATGGTTGTTTACCAGACCGTGTTACCCTCGACGATAGGGACCTGTAGACAATCTGAAGTATTTCACAAACACTGCAGTCATCCATGCATTGTTGTTTGCTTTCATGTAGGCTGCTGTATTATTTCGGAGTATTTTAGTATTAAAAAAGGATGTCAGATAATCTCTTTTTGAAGGATTTGGAATTAAACAGCGCTGTCAGTTAGCGATTCAGAGAGATGAGCTAAGCGATTATCTTAGTAGAAAGCCTGCTTTGAATTGTCAGTTAGAAACTTAAAATCTAGATTTTTACACTCTTTTCTTTTGCATTTCCATTGGCCCTGCTGAGGGCTTATATACAGATGAAGCGATTTCATGCTTTTCAAATTTGAGGCTATTCTCTCCTTTCTTGAACAGCCAACTACCTGTAATTTGTAGAAACTATTGCAGACAATAAATTATAATGGTTAGAAAAGAAACTGCAATGGAAAATACTAAATTTTTTTTGGTTCCAGTCTTTGTGGGGGTGGGGAGGGGGTTCGGAGTGCTCTCTGTTATTTTGACAGTTTAAAATCCCTGAGCAAGAGGAGGCTGAGTCTATTTGGATGAAGCGTTGACAGAGTTCACTAAACTTTAAAGGGTTCTGATTGAACTCCAGTCCTAGAGTTCTCGGGAAAATTGGGAAGAGGAGAAAAAAAAAAAAAAAAACAAACAAAAACAACTTCTTGAAAGCACAGCGAAATGAATATCATTTAGAAATATAACGTTTGGGAGTGAAATGAATTTAATTTATAAATGCAACGTTGGGGAGGCTCGGCGCTTAGGATGTTTTGCAAAGTGCTACAGAACTTTTAGAGAAGTCAATGGATGTTATTGTTCCTGACTGCGAAGACCCGACGCATCTATTTTAAGTAATCTGACATTAAAAAATGCGCTGACAAATATAGATTTGAAAAACAACACGGGAAGTTGTAAATCAGCCGGTAACCCTTCGCATCAAGGAAACAAGAGACCACGGAAATGCAGCCATTTGCTTTAGTCAACCTCCTTCATTTTTAACTAAAGAAAGTTTGCCGAGGGCATGATGTTTACATTTTGGATTTTTTTTTTTTTAATGCATAGATTGCGTGCTTCCCTCTTCTCCGATAGGCTCATAAATTATTATTAGGAAACATGTTGTCATAGCTATAAATATTTCCCTCTCTGCTTAGGTCTCCTCGGTTCTCCTACTCCCTCTTTTAATTTCCGGCTAGCTGATTCTTTAATTATATTGGGTGCCTGTCCCCAGGCTGGCAGAAAAAGGTCTTCCTGGGTTGGAGATATCACTACGTGGGTCACCTTTTGGAGCTTGTTACTGTAAAGGTAGACTCGCTTAGGGGGAGCCCTGACCCTTCCTCTTCCATGGTCAGCTCTTTATTCTATATAGAGGGTATGTCTGCATGGCAAGCATCTGGGGAAATCAGAGATTGCAGAGAACAGGCTTGAAGGAACTCTAAGGTTCTGGAGTTTTCCATCAGATGAGAAATCTTAGTAATTACATCTAAGTAAGGCTTTGTGGACAATGTTGTTCATACACAGAGTTCTCAAAAAAGACCTTTAGTAAATTATGCCAGTTTAGCCTTAAATGCACCTGTGAAATATTTTGGTGATATCTTGATTCTAGGCTGGAATGTTCTAGAAATCTGGGCTCCCTCCCTCAATGTCTGTTGCTCCCATTGTGTCTGAGCTGTTTCTTTGTGAAGTCCTTCTGAGTCTCGTTAGGTCGTCTGTGTTCCAGTTACAGGAGTTACATGCCATGTTACTGAATTTCACGTGGCCTTTGCTCTGTTTACACAAGTCAGAAGTTGCCCAGACCCAGTGTTTTTCTGTAGTGATGTAGAGTATCTCAACTCTACATTCGCTGCTTACTGGAGCTTGACACAGGCCTGGACTTGCTACGTTCTCTGTTTTCTTGTCTTCCCAAGCCTCCTCCCCCCATCCTCTCTATCTTAGTGATGTCGGTAGATGCACAGTTACTGGCCGCGAAGCACAATGGTTATTCCCTCTGCCTTGTGTCTAACAGCAAATCAGCCACAAAGCTCTTTGGGGGACACCTCCAGGATGTCTCGTGATGTCTGCCATACTCCTTGTTTTCCTGGACCATGCTTATTTGCATCTTTGAAGTCTAAGTTCTTGCCTTCACAGACCTTGGGGCTCCAGCCGTAAGGGATTACTAACTTTTTCTAACTGTTTTCCAACGTGCGAAGTCCCTAAAGCACGGTGGGTGCTCCATAAATATTTATTGGATAAAGGAAGTTTAAAGAAGGACAGAAGGACTGTGAGATGGCTCAGCAGATCATGGTGCTCATTATGAAAGCCTGGCCTCTCGACTTCAGTCCCCAGAACCGGTGTAAACAGAGACAACTACCGCTACAGAGCTGTCCTCTGACCTCTGCATGTGTCCCATGGTGGGAGGGTCCACACACAAACACACCCACACCCACACACGAACCATCACCACCACTACCAACAAAAGACTAAAGAAAGGAAGGGAGGAAGGAAAGAAAGAAAATGCAGAGATGTGTGTTTTTCACCTCCGTCTTCCCAGGCTGCACCTTCTGAGGGATGCCTTTCCCCTGCATCCCACCGGCATCATTCCCTCTGGTCTTCTGAACCCATTCATTCCCTGCGGTTTGGTTTGACAAAGGTGTGATGAGAAATGGTCCCATTTGGAAGCTGGCTGCATCACAGGGAGGCAGTACCTGCACAGTACTCATCTGAGTGACACAAGACAGACAATCTGATTCCCACTGATCTGTCTGCCCTCCATAGTGTTTTTAACTGACAGTTAAGCTTTCGTATGAATTGACGAATGATGATGTTTTTGCTTGTTGCCCGAGCATACGTGTTTGCACGTGAGTGGACAGGCAGGTGTGTGTATGTGAATATGCATGTGTGTACATGTTAGTGAACATGCCTGTAGAGGCCTGAGACATTGGACATCTTCTTTGATCACAGTCTACCTGATGCAGGGTCTCTCTCTTGAACCCAGAGCTCACAGATTCTGTTATTCTAGATAGCTAGCCTGTTTCAGGGATTCCCTTGGCTCCATCCTCCAGGCACTGGAGTTAGAGGTGGGCCACCATGTCCACCAGACTGCTAAACATCTGAATTCTGGTCCTCACATTTACATGGCAAGGGCTTTACTACTTAGCCATCTCCCAAGGCCGTGATGGACGTTAATCTAAACACAGTGTATTTTCACAGTCTGGAGAGCCCTCACTCCTTCATCTAGAGTCCAAGGGTGACTCCATGGACCTTCCTCAGGGCAGTGGAGATGCCGTGCTCCAGGACCAAGATTCACAGATTTTGCATTGCGTTTCCATTTCTTACCTCGGGCCGCACCCGGCTCACAGGACCTTGAGGAAGGTGGGTGGTGGAGCAGTGGGTGCAGTGGGTGAGCCATCCCCAAATCAGAAAAGGATATGCTGAGGAGGTTTACGTTTAGGAGTACTGGGCTGGGGCAGGTTTACAAAGCACATTACAAGCATTTCTTGTACAATGACGTACGCTCCATTGTGAAGAGAGGTTTTATTGACATCATGACATCTAAAACCCAAAGATGTTAAATGACTGAGCCAAGGTGACACAAAATGGTGAATTCCACTCAGAACTTGAATCCAGCCCCACCCGTGCCTGACAGGAAACCCAGTATTACCTTATCCTGGGGTAATTCCAACACTACAGCGGTTCTTGATTGGCTGAAATATTTATCTGTAGTTTATGGGTGAGAAAATGGAAGCTCAGAAGAATTAAAAAAAAAAAAAAAAGGCTGGGGATTTGAGAAGGAAAGTTCTCGATCGATTAAATTCAGAAAGAGAACTTGTCGCCAAATGAAGGCCGGCACTTAAGGTATGGGGGATCGAATTTTCTTTTAAACATGGCGCTCTATAAAAAGCATCACTCGGGGTGACAGTGAAGTGTGAGAACGTGACTCATTTGTGTTGTAGTAGAAGGGTGGCAGCGTCGGTGGTGACGGAAGTCCACGCTTTGCTCAGCGAGCTATTCGTTCCATTGGCTGTCACTATAATTACTGTTTTCACCAGGATCACAGACTTCTCTAGGAAGAGGAACCTGGAAAACTAATAACCCAGACAGTTAAAAAAAACAAACAAACAAAAAAAAAAACGTTTTTAGGGGTGGGCATTGTTGTGTGAGCCGACCTCTCGCACCCTGCCCTGTGATATGCTTGAAATTCATTTCCATATTTTTAATTAACACTTAGTTTCAAGAAAAAAAACTTTCTGGAGGCCATTTAAATCACAAATGGTGGTGGGAGGGAGTAAATTTACTTTATCAGAAAATTGACTGCGGACTATTTTTTTTGTGGCTTTTATTATTTTTACATATTAATGATTAAAATTAAATATGGCCCGATGACTCAGGACGGAAGACAGTGGGGAAATAATTTTTTATGACTGATATGATTTTCAAGTCAAAGCTGGGTGAATGAGATATTAGTTCTGTTGTGGGTTAAGTTTCCTTGTCCACCTGGCCCCTAATTCCAGATCTGATTCATGACTCTTATGGAAGGAGTTCAAGATGGTACCACGTGACCCTCCTGAGACCTTTGGGGTGTCTCAGCTGTCCCATGGGGACTGTGGTACTGATTCTGTCCTGTGTGTTTTCGACTCCCATTTTCACTTTTCAAATCATTCCTTTCTTTGAGTGGGAAAGAGAGGAGAGCAGTTAGTAATACTCCGCAGACTGTATTTAACAATCCAGCACTATAGACAATGTCACCTGCTGTGTTGACACAGGGTCACTGCCATGAGTAAGGGACAAACAGCAGCTGGAGTGCCTGCTCATCCCTGGTCCCAAGGTCAGGGCAGTCTCTAAGATGGAGATGCAATGGCTATCCAGCACATGGGTTTTAAGTGAGGTTTAGGTCAGTGTGTGGAAAGTACCTGTACTATGTCTGGTGTATAGAAATATTTTAAAGTATGCATGTGTTTGTGTGTACATGTGTGCACATGTGTATGTGTGGGTGGCTGGTAGTGGGACAGTAATGGTATGTATGCAATAATTAAATGTAAGAACATATTGTGTGGCCAATAAGTCTCTGTTGCATAACTTCCCTGATAGCCATAAAAGACCAGAGTTTTAAGATTCTCCTCCTGTAAGGTGTTCACATACTGAACTCAGACTGCTCCTTATTGGAGTATTCAGTGGTGTGGTAACTCATTTTTAAAAATTCTTCTTCTCATGTTTAGATTCCTCTAAAGGATGTCTATGCTGTACGGAGTTATATAACATGAAGATAGGCTGGCAGGAGCCTGAGACTTCAGGATAATGGAGCCTGCTCCCCAGTGAGGGACTTACAGGTCTGGAAGACCCTTGAAGGGTCTTTCTGGTTTTCACTCTTATGTGAGCATGATGGAGGTATGGAGGGTTGCTATCACAGCAGTGGAAACTGGTCCATGTTAATTTACTCCATTCAAGGAAACTGCTGGAACTGATAAATGAACTCTGTGCATTAGACACTTACGTAAGAACACCAGAAAAGAGCGTATCTTGTAATATGATGCTGCCACGCATCGCCCTATCAATCTGGAAAAAGCTAACATTGCTGCAGTAATTAAAACCAAGCAAGGACAAAGCAACTGTTTCAAGATTCCCCTGCTAGAAATAAGAAACCGGGACAAAAAACCATTCAAATAATAAAGGTGCATTGTGAAACCGAGCTCTCTCATTAATTGGGTTAATCTAATTATACAGTCTGCAATTAAGCCTTAACATATCTCTGATTGTGACTCTTGTTGTAAACACTAACCATCTGATCGTTGTCACTGCCCGGGGAGGAGAGGAAGGCTTTACCTTTGATGGAGCTGGTGTTTAAGGCGTGTTTGGGAGAGCAGGGAGACTATCAAAATGTTATGAAAAGATGCACTCCATTTCTTTAGCTTCTGTGTGTAGTGGAAGTCTTTATTCTCATTGGGCTTGATGGTGATGTGTAAATACGGACATCTGGGAAGATAATATTCCGCATTCCTAAATCACCACTGTTCTGACAGTCTCTTTTG